>NW_014582880.1:5571-7013 GCF_000485595.1 Priapulus caudatus
GTACTACGTTTTACGGTTGTCGTACGGACGACCTACGTGTAGGGGTAAGTAAAGATAAACTATAGTATCTATATATATATATATATATATATATATATATATATATATCATATCATATACATATATATCAGACACGGAAAAAGAGCCGTAAATCCAGTAGTGATGTATAAATTGTTGGTATTACTGAGATGAATTGAACGTAACACGATGGTTTCCACGGGTGTGAACGACTGACTGATTGTATAGCGCATATAAATAACACATGTAGACTCTACATATTTCTATGGTACGGAGTATATGCAGGCGATAGAGCCGATGGTCTGTAGAGCCAGTCAGAGCTTATTTATACTTTGTTTAGCCATGATGGATCGCCCAGCTATGCATGCAAATAGTATGTGCTATTAGGACACGGTGAACACCGACCTTTGTACACACACGCGCGCGCTCCTTCTTAATAGCAACAATCAATATTTGTCAATAATTCCGTACGTCAGTATAGGGAAACCTCGAGGCTCAATATGTAATCATAATCAAAATTAAGGTAGAAGAACACAAAGGGAAACGTGATAGTAAGATAATTGAATAGAGTATTATATGAGTACGGGAAGGAGAGGGGGGGGGGGCGATGTCCGGGAAGAGATGGCGACCCAGTTTGTACGTGAGTTTATTGCTTAGTAGGGCTCCTGTATTGTTTGCTAACACATTCACCGCGGCAATTTTACACACATTGAAGAGATGCACATGTTCTCTCCCCACCCACACACACGTAGCCTACTTACTCTGTTAAACATAGACAAGGAAGACCTTCTGCGTGCACGCATACACGCGCACGCACGCACGCGCACGCACGGACACACGCACGCAAACATGCACAACACGAAAGAGAGCTGAGAGATACACCTGAATTGAAGCAACCATGCATATACCTAGCCTATACCTAGCCTAGAACCAGCCTATACCTAGCCCATAACCAGCCTATGCCTAAGTTATAACCAGCCTATGCCTAGACTCTCAGAAACGTTTTCGACCTATGCCTAGCCTATAACCAGCCTATGCCCAGCCTATAACCAGCCTATGCCCAGCCTATAACCAGCCTATGCCCAGCCTATAACCAGCCTATGCCCAGCCTATAACCAGCCTATGCCCAGCCTATANATGCCCAGCCTATAACCAGCCCATGCCTAGCCTATAACCAGCCTATGCCCAGCCTATAACCAGCCTATGCCCAGCCTATAACCAGCCTATGCCCAGCCTATAACCAGCCTATGCCTAGCCTATAACCAGCCCATGCCTAGCCTATAACCAGCCTATGCCTAGCCTATAACCAGCCCATGCCTAGCCTATAACCAGCCCATGCCTAGCCTATAACCAGCCTATGCCCAGCCTATAACCAGCCTATGCCCAGCCTATAACCAGCCCATGCCTAGCCTATAACCAGCCTA
>NW_014582881.1:0-418 GCF_000485595.1 Priapulus caudatus
CTCTCTCTCTTTCTCTCTCTCTCTTGCTCCCTCTGTACATGACTACCTTTCCGCGCTCTCTGTTCTCTCTGTTCACATTTCATTAATCGCAAATAAAACTGTTTTTCATCTGGACGTGGAAATGAAATAAATTTTCCGTTCAGCGCAAAATTAGTCATTTGTGACGGAGAATAGATGACGTAGCCGTGCAAGCGGAAAAATTGCGGAAAAAATGAAAAACACAAAAACAGTAAAAAAAAAATCTGCCGACACTCACGGCGAGCGAGCGATGACGTCATACACGCCGCCAGTCTGTCAATGTACGTGCTTCCTCTTTTTGCTCGTTTGTTCTTTTCTGCCACCTTTTTCTTCCGTGTGTGTGTGTGTGTGTGTGTGTGTGTGTGTGTGTGTGTGTGTGTGTGTGTGTGTGTGTGTGTGT
>NW_014582881.1:4677-5979 GCF_000485595.1 Priapulus caudatus
TCTCTCTCTCTCTCTCTCTCTCTCTCTCTCTTTCTCTCTCTCCCGCTCTCTCTCTCTCCCTCTCTCTCTATCTCTCCCGTTCTTTCTCTCTTTCTCGTTCTGGCTCCCTTACAACTCGCTCTCGCTCCCCTTCTCTCTCTTGCCTGCTATCAGTGTGTATCAGCACTTGGAATGGCCGTCTTACAGATCTCTATCTCTATCTCTATCATACTATCTCGTATACAGATCTCTATCTCTATCTCTATCTCTATCTTACTATCTCGTATACAGATATCTATCTCTATCTCTATCTTACTATCTCGTATACAGATCTCTATCTCTATCTCTATCTCTATCTTACTATCTCGTATACAGATATCTATCTCTATCTCTATCTTACTATCTCGTATACAAATCTCTATCTCTATCTCTATCTTACTATCTCGTATACAGATCTCTATCTCTATCTCTATCTTACTATCTCGTATACAGATCTCTATCTCTATCTCTATCTCTAACTTACTATCTCGGTATACAGATATCTATCTCTATCTCTATCATACTATCTCGTATACAGATCTCTATCTCTATCTCTATCTTAATATCCCGTACACAGATCTCTATCTTACTATCCCGTATACAGATCTCTATCTCTATCTCTATCTTACTATCTCGTATACAGATATCTAATCTCTATCTCTATCTTACTATCTCGTATAAATGTCTCTATCTCTATCTCTATCTTACTATCTAATATACAGATCTCTATCTCTATCTCTATCTTACTATCTAATTATACAGATCTCTATATCTATCTCTATCTTACTATCCCGTATACAGATCTCTATCTCTATCTCTATTTTAATATCTCTATCTCTATCTCTATCTTACTATCTCTTATACAGATATCTATCTCTATCTCTATCTTACTATCCCGTATACAGATATCTATCTCTAACTCTATCTTACTATCCCGTATACAGATCTCTATCTCTATCTCTATCTTACTATCTCGTATACAGATCTCTATCTCTATCTCTATCTTACTATCTCGTATACAGATCTCTATCTCTATCTCTATCTTACTATCTCGTATACAGATCTCTATCTCTATCTCGATCTTACTATCTCGTATACAGATCTCTATGCAGATCAGCTGGCGTGTTAAGCTGGCGTTTGTCCACGCCGAAAGAGAGAAAGGAGAAGAGGAAGGAGAGAGGAAAAGAGAACGATGGAAGGGAGAGGGCGAGAAATTGGAAGGGTGCGTGTAGTGAGAGAGAATGAGAGAGAGAGAGATCTGTATACGAGATAGTAAGATAGAGA
>NW_014582881.1:6768-7013 GCF_000485595.1 Priapulus caudatus
AGAGAGAGAGAGAGAGAGAGAGAGAGAGAGAGAGAGAGAGGGCGAGAGAAAGAGGGAGAGCCAGTGCGTGAGAGAGGGAGGATGGCGAGTGAGAGAGGTGTGAGAGAATGTGAGCGAAGAGAAGGAAAGCGTGGAAGAGAGAGGGGGAGAAGATACAGGGAGGAGGTGAGAGAGAGATGAGGTAAGTAAGGGAGAGAGAGAGAGAGAGAGAGAGAGAGAGAGAGAGAGAGAGAGAGAGAGAGAGA
>NW_014582882.1:3808-7011 GCF_000485595.1 Priapulus caudatus
TGTGTGTGTGTGTGTGTGTGTGTGTGTGTGTGTGTGTGTGTGTGTGTGTGTGTGTGTGTGTGTGTGTGTGCTTACGTGTGCGTGTGTGTAGGAAAGAGATGTGAAGCAAAGGCGCATCGGCTCCCAGGCAGGAAACAAAGGCGGCTGAGCAGTAAGTCTTAGTAATCTTAACACGCTCGCACATGAATGCCTTCGCACAGAAACATCATCTGACAAGCTTTGCATCACTTCAGCAGCGTCTTTAATAGGAGCTCGCGCTTGAAGCATTGACGACCCTGTTGCCGTTATCACAATTCTGTACATGCCTGTAGCGCGTGATGAATGGATGCTAACAGAACACAGGCGAAGTAACCGAGCGGCCAACCATGATAATATTATATCAGGAGTGTCATAATATAGTCTATATAATATATAGTCTACATTATATAATATATATGTATATAATATATAATATATATATATAATATATTATGTTCATATTATAAAATTTTATTATAATATTATATAAAATATAGTCAACATCTAACAATACAAGTATTATTAGATCTTGATATAGTCTATATTATAGCACTCCTGTATATATCTGATGTCTACACGTATATGATGTTCTCTATGATGTACACTATAGCTATGATGTTCATCGCTTGCCAGCGGCAGTAGAAGTTGCAGACATTGTCGGCTGCGACGTAATCAGAAAAGTTGTTTCATTTCGTGTGCATAGCGCCTAAACTTTGTGAATTAGCATACACGAACATAGTAGTAGTAACGGGCAAACTATAGTCCGAAAGATCTCTATGACGTTTGATCGTCGGCTCAAGATATTATCGTTACTTCGCTAATCTTATTTTTAGCATCGTAATTAGTTCGAAGGAAATGCAAACGAATGATAACGTTTCTCGCGCGCGCGCGAGTCAGATAGTCTGACTTCAAAGCGCACGGGTATAATGTAATCGTTTGTAAAGCTCAAATTTTGAATAACAATTGCTACTAGTTTCTTTATGCCGTCCACTTCAATAGGTTTCAATAGGCTGCCTAGCGTCGTGTGAGAGAGTTACGCTAAGCTGACGACACCCACCATCCGGCTTGCCGTAACAAAGCATCGCAACTCTAAGACAGATCAGAGCAGCATCAATCAATCAACAGAGACGCATCAATCAATCAGTGTTGCCATATAATTTTATCACTCTCTCTCTCTCTCTCGCTCGTGCGCGCTCTATCGCTCTCTCGCTTTCTCTCTCTCTCTCTCTCTCTCTCTCTCTATTTCTAATACTATCTAATCTGTATTTCTCTCGTCCATCTCAACATCTCTGTCTCTTTGCTTAGTGTCTCTCCCTTCTTATCTTCCATGCTATCGATCTATGTATGTATGTAGTCTAATCTAGTGAGGTGGCGAGTCTTATGCCTAATGATCCTCATTTATTATCTATCTATTTATCGTATCTACTTATCTATTCTACTTTATCTATCTATCTATTCTATTTATCTATCTATCTATCTATTCTATTCTATCATACTATCTAATCTATCTATCTATCTATCCTTAGTGCTATCGTATCTATCTATCTATCTTCATATCTATCTATATCTAGACTATTCTATCTATCTATCTGATCTATCTATCTATCTATCTATGCTATTCTATACATAGTCTATCTATCATATCGTATCTATCTATCTATCTTACTCTATCTATCTATGCTATCCTATTCTATCTTATCTATCTATGCACTCTGATCTGTCTACTCTATTTAATCTAATAATGTCTATCTATCATATCTATCATCTATCTATCATATCTATCTATCATATCCTAATCTATCTATGCTATGTTACTATCTAAGCTCTATGCTACTCTATGCTAATCTAATCCAGTATCTATCTATCTATCTATCTAATCTATCTATCTATCTATCTGTCTATCTATCTATCATATTATATTTATCTATCTATCTATCTAGTCTATCGTAATCTAATCTATCTATCTATCTAAACTCTAGCTATGACTATCTATCTATCTATCGTATCATCTATATATATATATATATATCTCTGCTTTTCTCTCATCTGCTCCTATATATATATATCTCTTCCCTCTCGACTGCTCTCTCCGTCTCTCTCCAAACTGTTTGCCTTCTCTCTCTCTCATCTCATCTCTGCTCTCCTCATGCTCTCATCTCTGCTCAGTCTCTCTCCTCTTTCTCGTCTCTCTCGTCTGCTCTCGTCTTCAGCAGCGCACGCTCACTCTGCTCCGTGCTCTGTTACTCTAGTCAACGAAAGATTAGACAGGCGGCGTATTTCAACCAACAAATCCAAAGCGTCCCGTCGTCCTACTACGCGATCAAAACACAACATATGATGCAGAAAAGAGCTGATGCGTTTAAACAACCGCAAGAGTCCTGTCCAGGTTTTTCAGGTAACCGAAGGCTTCAACCGCCAGAGGCATCGAACACACGCGCCCGCCCCCGCCGGAGATTTACGTCGAGTAGAATTTTTTCCGATGATCTGAAATGTGTATGTACTATTATGCATATTACCAAGACCACGAGGGGATAGACCCCTATATATGTATGTATATTATCATATCACCACAGAGGGAGATACGTACCATGCGTCCTATACGTATGTATCGTATAATTATCATATCAGCTCACACAGGTCGAGGGACGATACGTATCCCCATATATATGTATATGTATGTAACGAGTTATCATATCACACCACAGAGGGAATCTATCGGTACCGCCTATTTATTGTACTGTATATTTATCATTAATCACCAACCAGAGGGAGAATACGGTACCCCTATATACTGTATGCTATAATTATCCATAATCACCACACACGAGGGAGATACGTACCCCGCCTATATATGTATGGTATATTATCATATATCACGACCAAAGAGGGAGAATATCGTACCCACTATATAATGTTAGTGCAGCATAAATTATCAAGGCGGTACGATATCTCCGCTCTGTGGTGGATATGGATAATATACATAGCATATAAATAGGGTACGTAATCTCCCATGCTGTAGGTGATATGATAAGATATCATAACACATATCATAGGGTACCGTAATCTCCCTCTGGTGGTCGGAATAATGATAAATATCACATACATATATAGGGAGTACGTATCTCCCTCTGTGGGTCGATATGATAACTTCATAGCATCACAATATCAGGGGTACTGTATCTCCC
>NW_014582883.1:0-5000 GCF_000485595.1 Priapulus caudatus
ATACAGGAGAGACAAGAGAGAAGGAAGAAGAACCCCCAGAAGGCAGAGAGAGAGGGAGGAAGAGAGAAGAGAGAGAGAGAAGGAGAGCAAGAGAGGAGAAAGAGAGAGAGAGAAGACGTACGAAGAAGAGAGAGAGAGAGAGATCGAGAACTCTGAGAAGAGAGAAGAGAGAGAAGAGAAGAGAGAGAAGAGACGATAGAGCGAGATCGAGAGAGAATGGAAAGAAAAAGAAAGCAGAGGAGAAATTATCTCCGTATCGCCAATCACGTCAATTCCTCTTTTATTACCATTCCACGGTGTCGCGCGACAATTTCATGAATTGCGAAATACATATAGGGGTCGTCGAAGCCAGAGTTTATTTTTAATTCGCCATGCCTTCGCTTGCCACGCCATTGTATTTCTTTCTCAGCTCCGCGCTCGCAGCTCGCCTACATGAGGCGTTTTTATCTAAATTTTGATATTTTATCTTCTATTAAAGCGACACATCGCGTTCCTAAATCACCTGATCAGCCTCGTTGTGAAGCCTTTCCTTACATCAAAAACAACGCAACATGCAGGACATTTGGTTAGATTTAGCGGATCTTATTGTACGTTTTAAACACATAACTTATTATTCTTATATAATCTTATAAGAAAACTATCTTAAAACACTTACTTTGGACTAATCCCCAACTTATGAAGTTGAAACCTTCTGAAATCGCTTCGCCATGGCGATTCGACGTCTTTCCAAACACTTCGGCAAACCGTCTAGAAAAAAACGTAGAAACGCCCAAAGCGCTTTCACGAAAACCGCTCTAGCATAAATGCGAATATTTCGCGAAACCGTAAAGCCGCTTTCGCCTAGATAAAAACGTCCCTATACATAGAGAGGCATTGTCTTATTGTTTTATGCCATGTTCAATCATACGTAAATGTAATAATCTCACATCATATATGTACCTTACATGTACCATACATGTACATATAACACAATGTATACATTACCATACATGCTACATATAACACAAGTATACATGTACCATACATCTACACTTAAAACACTCAATGTTATAATTGTACCCATACATGCTACATATAACACAATGTATACATCCCACCATACATTTACATCTAACACAATGTATACATTGTACCATACATGTACATATAACACAATGCTATACATGTACCATACATGTACATCTCTAACACAATATACAGTGCTACCATACATGGTACATTCTAACACAATGCCTATACATGTACCATACACTGCACACTTCATACACAAAGATACTACATAGCTACCTTAATGACATCTAACATATAATGTATACATGTACCTTACAAGTACATCTAACACAAGTTATACATGCTACCAACATGTACACCTATAACACTAATGGTTAATGTACCAACATGTTCATCTAACCACTAAATTTTTGCTATTACATATACCTATACATTGTAATCTAACACAATGTCATACATATACCTTTTAAGGCTACAATCTCAACCACAATTAACATATACCATACACGTACATCAACAACAATTATACATATACCATACCATGTACATCTAACACAACTTACATGACATTATACCATACATGTACCAATCTAACTCATGCATGTATACATAGACTCAGGAAGCCATATCAAGAACTATCCGATCAACACTTCGTATAACAAAAAACTCTCTTCAACCACATCCGTCTTCTCGCTTCCACTTTATCGCTGCACTATGCGACGTGCTTTGCTGGCTCCTTCCCTCTTACCTTGCTTGCGTTACCTTGTCTGGCCTCGCGGTTCCAGCAATATTGCTCCGTGCCAGGCCGCGTGAAAACAACAGCTGACACCGGCGCTTAAACCTATGTGTCAGGATCCGTTGCTGTGTGTTTAAGCTGTGTTTGTTTGCCTGCGCCGTTGTTGGGCACTCCGCGATGATGCGGGGGGGCCGGGGGAGGCTGCGGCGAGCACATGCGTGCCGTGGTGAGAACTGAGATGCTTCTCGTGAGTTGATCCTGTATGGATGGCTGTGAAAGCTTGTCAACGTCTATATATTAGCCGTATCGTCAATGATCATGATTCGATCATCATCATCTCATCGTTATTGTCATCATCATTATCATCATCATCTTCTTCATTCATCACAACCCCACCACATCATTATCTCGCCATCATCATCAGCACCCCGACAGCAGCAGCATCAGCTCAGAATACCTCACCCCCACCACCACCACCACCACAGCAAGCAGCAGCACAGCAGCAGCACAGCAGCCAGCACCACCACCACCACAAACCCCACCAACACACCACAAGCAGTAGCAGCAACAGCGAGCACAGCAACAGCAGCAGCAGCAGCAGCAGCCATAGCAGCGCCACCACTACCACCACCAGCAGCAGCAGCCAGCAGCGAGCAGCACCAGCCAGCAGCAGCAGTAGCCAGCAGCACCGAGCCACCAGCAGACAGCAGCAGCACCACCACCAGCAGACCAGCACACAGCCAGCGCAGCAGCACCACCACCATCTACCACCACCAGCAGCCAGCAAGCGCACCACACCAGCAGCCAGCAGCGCAGCCAGCCACCACCAGCCAGCACCAGCAGCACCACCACACAGCAGCACTCACCACCAGCGCACCACCAACCACCACCACCACCAGCAGCAGCAGCACCACCCACCATGCAGCAGCAGCCAGCACCACCACCACCACCACACACCAGCAGCAGCAACAGCAGCCACCACCACCACCACCACAACACTCACCAGCGAGCAAAGCCACCACCAGCGCCCAGCACCATCACCTGCGCACACGCAGCAGCAGCACAGCCGCAGCAGTAGTCATAGCCAGCACAGCCAGTAGCACCACCACACCACAGCACCAGCCAGCCAGGCAGCCAGGCAGCCAGATCAGTAGCAGCATCAGGTAGTTTGCAGCATGCACCAGCCAGTAGCCACACCACCACCAACAGCCCGCATCAGCAGCAGTATTATACAGCAGCAGCACAGTAGCAGCACCAGCCAACCACCACCACACCAACAGCAGCAGCACCACCACCACCCAACAGCAGCAGCAGCAGCACAGCCAGCAGCAGTAGTAGTAGCAGCACCAGCAGGTACAGTGTTTACATTATTCACGACCATCTGAAGCGCCCGCCACGCCGAAAAAATGCATGATGATAATAACTTAGATATGATATGATAGATAATGACTAGATTATGTAGATTGTAAGTTAATTAGCCGCCTCTCGCCACACCCCTACCCCTCCCCCGCTCCCTCACCCCTCATCGACCTTCCTCCTCCCTCCCCCTCACACCTCTCCTTCCGCTCTTCGTCTCCCCATCGACCCCTCTCTCCTCTCGCCCTGCTCCCACTCGTCCCCTTTCTGCCACCTTCTTCATACTACCACCCTTGCGCAGTTACATCTCTACCTCAGCTTGTGTACCTCGAACGCCCGTGTCCTCCAAGGAAGAATGATGAGCGGAAAGAATAAGGCGGCAGGGAGCCTGATTGCCGCGCTTCCTATCGCTCTATAGTTGACCTTCCTCTTTTGGAGGCAGCTGCTCCCGCGCAACTCGCCTACTACTCGTCATTATTATCCGCGCTATTGCCATTTCCGCAAGGCAATTATGCCTGTTAAACACTACAACACGTCGACTCCCTGTTGAGGAGGGTGTGCGGTTGTGTGTGGTGTGTGTGGTGTGTGCCTGTGCGTGGTGTGAGTGTGTGCGGGGGGGGCGTCGTGTGTTGGTGGGAGGCTTGTGTTGTGTCGTGGGTGTGTGTGTGTGTGGTGGTTGGTACGTTTGGTTGGTGGTGTGGTCGTGTGTATGTGTGTGTGGTGTGTGCGTGTATGTATCTGTGGTGGTTTGTATGTGTGTGTACGTGTCGTGTGGTTTGAGTGTGTGTGCGCTGTATTATGTGTGTGAACGGTAGGTGTGTGTATGTGTGGTGTGTGTGTGTGTGCTGTATGTATGTGGGTGTGTGTGTGTGTTGTGGTTGTGTGTGTGTTTTGGCGTCGCGTGCGTGTGGTGTGTGTTGTGCGTTTATGTATGTTGAGTGTTGTGTGTGTAGGGTGTTGTGTCCCATCGTGTGTGGTTGTGTGTGTGTGTGTGTGCGTGCGTGCTGTGTGTTTGGTATATGTGTTGTGGTGTGTTGTGTGTCAGTTTATGCTTCTTTACTCAGGCTTCATGCTTGCTCCCCTCATTAACAAATCTATTACTCGATGATTTTGCGGCGTGACGCTGCGCTCAGGGAGGAAGCTGCATAGGGAGAAGGCAAGAGACACCAGAAACGAGAGAGAGAGACGAGAGAGAGAGAAGAGAAGAAGAGAGAAGAGAAAGCCGAAGAGAGAGAAGAGAGAGATAGATGGACGACAACGTCGGAGAAAGAAGATGAGATGAGAGAATCAGTGCAGAGAGCCAGACAGCAGAAGAAGAGAGAGCGTGAGAGAGACAAAGAGAGCAAGAGAGAGGCAGAGGAGAGAAGAGAGAGAACCAGAGAGAGAGAGAGAGAGACAACAGAGAGAGACGGAAAGAGACAATGAGAGCGAGAAGACAGAGAGAAGACGAGCGCGAGATAGAAGGAGAGAGACAGAGAAGAGCGACGACAACAAGACATAAAGATGAAGCGCGAGGAGAGGAGAGCAGACATGACACGCCGCGAGACAGACAGAGAGAAAGCAGAAGAGAGAGAGCGAGCAGAAAGAGCGGGGTCAGGCGACCTCGTCACACGCATAGAATTCATGAGTGATCGTTAAAAAAAACCTGGAATTCCGCCGCGCCAATCAATATGTTAAAGCAGGATTCGTGATCGATTGTTTACCTCCGCCAGGGGCTTGGCGAGTTATTTTCACCGCCGTCTTTGACGTGTGGTTTGTGTGTTTGTGCTTTACCATCCCACTTTTCAGTTCACTAATCCTAGGTGCGCTGCCTTGTATATTTACAAACCACAGGCTAAGGGGCAACCACACTCCTCCCACTGCACGCTCGCACTAATCGTCAATATAATTATTTAAA
>NW_014582884.1:0-2511 GCF_000485595.1 Priapulus caudatus
GCACGCACGCACACACGCACGAACGGACGCACGCACGCACGCACGCACGCACACATGCACGAACGGACGCACGGACGCACGCACGCACGCACGCACGCACGCACGAACGGACGCACGCATGCACGCACGCACCTACAGATCCACGGCTTTGTGGCCTGTGCCACTCATCCCCAACTCTCTCAATCTCTGACACATCAACCATCCCTGACACAGGCACTTGAAGCGTATCAACTGTAAACATACGCGGCCGCCATTGCGCGTACACATACACATAAATATATAGTGTGTATGTGTATAACTATATAACTACCTATAATATAAACTAATGTACCTATAATACTATAATACTATATAATACTATAATACTATAATACCTATAATACTATAATATACCTAATAAATATAACTACCTATAACACATAACTATATATTTATGTGTATGTGTACGCGCAATGGCGGCCGCGTATGTTTACAGTTGATACGCTTCAAGTGCCTGTGATCCCTGTGATCCCTGTCCTGCTAGATTCCTACACGCCAGTGTTCACTCGAAGACAGTCGGAGCCACCACTATTTTCAGACGTGTTATCGATCAATCGTGCGGCTGTCTGCTGCTACTGCGTACTGCTGCTGCTACTGCTCGATATGAGCTTACTGCCTTATACTGTTTTGCGTTACTGCTGCTACTCTGCTGATGGGCTTGATGGCTACTGCTGCTGCTGGCTGCTATCTGCTGGCTGCTTGCTGGCTACCTGTGCTGCGGTGCTGCTAGCTGCCCTTGCTGCTTGCTTGCTTGCTGCTGCTGCTGCTACTGCTGCTGCTGCTGCTACTGCTGGCTGTGCTGGCTGCTAGCTGCTACTGCTGCTGCTGTGCTTGCTGACTGCGTTGTATCGCGCATGCCTCACACGTGTTGTCGCATCGTGCCGCCGTACACAAAATTACCAATCAGCTCTCCATCTCTCTCTCTCCTCGTCTTACTCGTCTCTCGTGGCGCGCGCGCTCTTTCTCTCTTCTCTTCTCTCTCGTCTCTCTCTTCTCTCTCTCTCTCTCTCTACTCTCTTCTGTCTTATCTTCTTATCTCTAATCTCTCTTCGCTCTCTCTTCCTCTCTCTCTCTCTCTCTCTCTCTCTTCTCTTCTCTCTCTCTCTCTTCTCTCTCTCATCTGCTCTCTTCTCTTCTCTCTTTTTCTCTCTCTACTCTCTCTCTCTCTCTCTCTCTCTCTCTCTCTCTCTCGCTCACCCCTCCCCTTTCGCTCTTCCGCTCTCTGTCTCTTTCTATGTTCGCTTTGCTCTAGATCTTCTCTCTCTCCCTTTCACTCACACACATCGCAACACGCACGACACACATCACTCTCTCTTCCTCTCTCTCTTCTCTCTCTCTCTCTCTCTCTCTCGTCGCTCTCGTCTTCTCTCTCTCTCTCTCTCTCTCCTCCCTCTCTCGTCTCTCTCTCTCTCTTCGCTCTCTCTCTCTCTCTCTCTCTTTCTCTCTCTCTTCTCTCTCTCTCTCTTCGTCCAAACTGTTACAGCATGTATCTGCCTACTGACTTCACTAGCGTTTTCATGCCGCAACCGATCGTACACAGACTGTTCTAAGCTTTCCGTTACTATTAATGATACTGTTTGCTCGGCGCTGCTCCTGCTAGCTGCTTGGTTGCTGCTGCTGCTTGCTGCTGCTGCTCAGCTCGTTCTGCTGCTGCTGCTGCTTGCTCTAAGCTTCCTTAGTATTGCATGCATACTGTGATTGGGGCCGCCGCTGCTGCTGCTGTCACTGCTTTTGCTGCCTGCTGCCATGCTGCTGCGCTCGCAGTGCTGCTGATGGTGGTGGTGGTGGTGCTTCCCGCTGCTTGCTACTGCGTGCTGCTGCTGGATGGTGATGGTGTCCGTGGCCCTTGCTGGCCGCTGCTTTGCTGCTGCTTGCCCTGCTGACTGCTCCGATAGGTGGGTGCTACTACTGCTGCTTGCTAGATGGTGGTGGGCTGGTGCTGCTCTGCAGGCTGCTGCTCCACTGCTGCTGTGGTGGTGGTGGAGATGGTGTGTTGCTGGCTGGCTGGCTGCTCGCAGTTGTGCTGATGGGTGGTGGATTGGCTGCTGATGTGCGCTTAGGTGGATGGTGCCGTGGTTGGCTGCTGCTGCTGCTGTGATGTGTGTGGTGCTGCTGCTGATGTGTGTGGTGCTGCTGCTGCTGCTGATGGTGTGGTGGTACTGCTGCTGATGGTGGTGGTGGTGGTACTGCTGCTGCTGATGGTGGTGCTGCTGCTGCTGCTGCTGGTGGTGGTGCTGCTGCTGATGGTGGTGGTGCTGCTGCTGCTGATGGTGGTGGTGGTGCTACTGCTGCTGCTGCTGCTCTAAGCTTCCCGTACTGCTGATCCTCTCCCCTCCCCTCGCCCCCCCCAACCCCTCCCCTCCCCCTACTATAATACTTACACTACACGTGCCTCGCGCCATAATAAACTACGATTACGCATTCCTTTCATAATTAGTGTCTCTTCATAATAACTAGGCAGGCTGTGATAGC
>NW_014582884.1:3502-6002 GCF_000485595.1 Priapulus caudatus
TCTCTCTCTCTCTCTCTCTCTCTCTCTCTCTCTCTCTCTCTCTCTCTCTCTCTCTCTCTCTCTCTCTCTCTCTCTCTTCTCTCTCTCTCTCTCTCTCTCTCTCTCTCTCTCTCTCTCTCTCTCTCTCTCTCTATCTATCTATCTCTCTCTCTCTGTCTGTCTCTCTATCTGTCTCTCTCCCTGTGTGTGGCTCTGTCTCTCTCTCTCTCTCTCCGCCCTCTATCCGCCCTCTCTGCTCTATTCCCACTCTCCCTCTGCGTCTCCATAGCTCCCTCTCCCTTACCGCCCCATCCGTGCCCCTTCCTCGCTCCTTTATCCTCTCCTTCACCGCCCCACCCGATCTTCCCCCTGGGTCCTCTCCCGTTCCCTCATCGCTGCCCCTCTTCCCTGCTTGTCTTCTCACATTCCTTCCCGAGTCCTCTTTTCCGACGTGTCCTCTTCTCTTTCTACACTACGTATATCAGAGCGTGACGCAATTTCTACATTAATCGAAATAAGAGGTGTCGAAATACGAGCAAATGCGACTCGGCGATTTCAATTTACGAAAGAGAGGAAACAGCCACGTGGAATCAAGACGCCCATTACACATGGGAATGCACACATGCGTGCTCTCACTATTACATGCGTGAAGAGGAAGCCTGGACAGCCGCTACGGGGCACAGCTCTACTGTATTACCCCTTACTATGTACTATGTACCTTACTTATGTACATTACTTATCTACTGTGTGCGGATTTGATAAAATGCTTATTACGCATGGGGACGACGCACAGACGTGACACGACAACACATGCGACACACACGTGCAGTAAATCTACAACTATATGTACACCTGTAATCAACACCTGCGTGTATAGGTACCTGCCTACCCATCACGTAATACGCCTCACCTGAATATTCAGTTCCAGATTCTTCCACTGACAAAATCGTGTGAATTTGTCGCTGAAAGTAAAACGAGAGACACTTGCATTAGCGGAGTTATAACAGTCAGTGAGAGAGAGAGAGGTGGAGAGAGAGAGTAAGCGAGAGAGACCGAAACAGAGAGACACAAAAAGAAAGAGAGAAAGAGAAAGAGAAAGAGAGAGTAAGAGAGCGAGAGAGAGAAAGAGAGAAAGAGAAAGAGAGAGAGAGAGAGAGGATGGAAAGATAAGAGAGGAGATAAAAAGGAGAAGGGGAGGAGAGGAGGGGGAGAGAGAGAGAGAAAGAGGATGAGACGAGGAGAGCAAGCGAGAGAGACCAGACAGAGACGACACAAAAGAAAGAAAGAAAGAGAAAGAGAAAGAGGAGTAAGCAGAGCGAGAAGACTGAGAAAGAGGGAAAGAGACAGGAGAGGAGAGAGAGAGTGGAAATGGGGGAAGAGACAAACGAGAGACAGAGGAGATGAGAGAGAGAGGAGGACAGGAGAGAGAAGATGAAGAGGATGAGAAAGGGAGAGAAGAAGGAGAGGAGCGAGGGGAGGGAGAGAGGAAGAGGTAAGCGAGAGATGGAGTGAGAGAGGGCAGAAGGAGAGGCAGCAGAGGAGGGCCGGCCCCGGCGGTAGCTGAGAAAGCGAGAGGGCAGAGAGGAGACAAGACGAAGAGGAGAGGAGAGAGAGGAGAACGGAGAAGGGAGAGGAGAGAGAAAGAGACAGAGGAGAGAGGAAAGAAGGAAAGTGAGTCGAGCGAAGGGGGGTGGCGAAGGAAGGGGAGAGAGAACAGAAAGGAAGAAGAAAGGGTAGCGCGGGAGAGAGAGCGAGACGAGCGAGAGAGAGACACGAGAAAAAAAAAAAGAGCGCCCGGAGGGAGCCGGGCGAGAGAAATGAGGAGAAGAGAGAGAAGAAAGACAAGGATTGGAGCGAGGCGACGCCGAGAGAGAGGGAGAGAGAGAGAGAGAGAGAAGAGAGGCGAGGAAAAGAGAAACGGTGGGAGGGAGCAAGGAAGGAGACGAGGACAAGACAAGAATAAAGGGAGAGAGGAGAGAGAGGAGAAAAAGAGGAGCAAAAAATAAAGAAAGGGGAGCGAGGAGATAAAGAGAAGCTGAGAGAGAGAGAGAAAGAAGGAGACGCAGAGGCACTGAAAGAACTGGCAAGGTAGAGCAAAGAGGAGAGACGAGACGAGTAGAGAGAGAGAGAGAGAGAGAGAGAGAGAGAGAGAGAGAGAGAAAGAGGGAGAGAGAGCAGAAGATAAGGGGCGGGGTCTGCTAAGTGCAAGAGCGGCCAGTCACGGCAACCACTCGTTGACACGTACGGCTGGACGGCAACTTCATCGATATATATAGACAATGATTATCGATAACACCAGAAGTGAATAAAAACATATTTGCTTTCATTCTCTCCTGATAGTACAGACAATTATTTATTGACTTCCTATAATACAGTCACATTAAAATGGTCGTCCAAAATATAGACACGTACATACACTGGCTTCCAAAAATGTTGACACATTTAATTTTAATGGTCACGGACAGTAAATTTAATTACACAAGGGTTACGAACAGCAAATCTAATTAAAATGGTCACGGAC
>NW_014582885.1:0-443 GCF_000485595.1 Priapulus caudatus
CATTATCTGGCGGATACCGTCACGCCCCCTGTTGTGTAATTACACGAGCAATTTGCGGAAGCTGTCGACGATTCTTGCTGCCGACGTTACGGCCGATGATCGTCGACGCAATTAGCGACGATGCCGACGGAAACGACGGGAGAGGGTGACGAGGGGAGGGGAGGAGGAGGGAAGGGGATGGAGGGGAGGAGGTGGGGAAGGTGGGGGCGATGAGGCGGGTGGGGGAGGTGGGACGGGAAGGGAAGGTGGGGTGGGAGGGGAAGGTGGGGTGGGAGGGGATGGCGGGGAGGGTGGGGGAGGTGGGGGAGGTGGGGTAGGTGGGGTGGGAGGGGATGGCGGGGTGAGGGTGGCGATGGTGTTTGGCGGTGGTATGGTGGGGTGGGAGGGGATGGCGGGGTGAGGGTGGCGATGGTGTTTGGCGGTGGTATGGTGGGGTGGGAGGG
>NW_014582885.1:1886-2296 GCF_000485595.1 Priapulus caudatus
GGGGGGGAGGTGAAGGTGGAGGGAGGGGAGGTGAAGGTGGAGGGAGGGGAGGTGAAGGTGGAGGGAGGGGAGGTGAAGGTGGAGGGAGGGGAGGTGAAGGTGGAGGGAGGGGAGGTGAAGGTGGAGGGAGGGGAGGTGAAGGTGGAGGGAGGGGAGGTAACGGTGGAGGGGTCATACATTCACGATACAAACAATACACGTTCACAGACGACCACTCGATAGCAGGCCACCCTTACACACACACACACACACACACACACACACACACACACACACACACACACACACACACACACACACACACACACACACACACACACACACACACACACACACACACACACACACACACACACACACACACACACACACACACACACACACACACACACACACACACACACACACAC
>NW_014582885.1:4105-7007 GCF_000485595.1 Priapulus caudatus
GGTGACAGAGAAACACCTTCTCCTCCTTCTCTCTCTCTCTCTCTCCTTCCCTCCCTCCTCCCTCCCTCCCTCCACCCTCCCTACATCCCTCCCTCCTACCCTCTTTCCCCCTCCCTCCTCCCTCTCTCCTCCCTCCCTCCTTCCCTCCCTCTCTCCTCCCTCCCTTCCTGCTACCTATTTCCTCCCTCTCTCCCTCTCTCCCTCCCTCCCTCCCTCCCTCTCTCCTTTTTCTTCTTCTATCCCTCCCTCCTCCCTACCCAAATCCCTCCCTTCCTCCCTTCTCCCCGCGCACCTTGATTGCTGCCTTCACGACCNCTACTATTACACCTTCCACCCTCCCTCCCTCCCTTCCTTCCTCCTCCCCGCGCACCTTGATCGCTGCCATCCCGACCTCCTCCACGTAGCGGCGCGACAGTCCCGCTTCCGTCATCGCCGTGCAGGCCGTGTAGCCAGTGTGCGTTTGCACGCTATTGCTTGGTGTTGTTTCAAATTTCACACAGAAGTAATGGAACTCCAGATAAATATAGCGGTGTATCTATGTAATGTAAAGGGTTTTAACCCTCCCTCTCTCTCTCTCTCTACTCTGTGTGTGTGTGTGTGTGTGTGTGTGTGTGTGTAGTGGTGTGTGCGCGCGTTTGGTGTGGTGGTGTTGTGTGGTGTGTGTGGTGTGTGTGGTTGCGCCGCGCGTACGTGCTGTGGTGGTGTGTGTGGTGTGAGGGTGTGTGGTGTGTTGGTGCGCGCGCTGTGTGTGGTGTGTGGTGTGTGGTGTGTGTGTGTGTGTGTGTGCGGCGCAGAGCGCATGTGGTGTGTGTGTGTGTGTGTGGTGGTGTGCGGCGCGGCGCGTGTGTGGCTGTGATGTGTGGTGTTGGTGTGTGTGTGGGTGTTCGTGTGTGTGTGTGTGTTGCGGCGCGCGGGGGGGGTGTGGTGTGTCGTGTGGGGGGCGCGTGCGTGTCTGTGTCTGTGCTGCATGTGCGTGGTGTAGTGTGTGCTGTGGTGTGTGTGTATGTGTGTGTGTGTGGTGTGATGGTGTGTATGTGTGGTGTAAGACTGTGTGTGTGTGTAGTGTGTGCTGTGTGTGTGGTGTGTGTGTGTGCATGTGTGTGTGCTGTGTGTGTGTGTGCGTGCTGTGTGGTGTGGTGTGTGATGTGTGTGTGGTGTGTGGTGGTGTGTTGTGTGTGTGAGTGTGTGTCGTGTGGCGTGTGGTGTGTGTGCTGTGTGTGAGTGTGGTGTGTGGTGTGTGTGTGTGGTGTTGTGCTGCTGTTTATATATGTTTCCAAGTCATAATATTGTGCCATGTATTTAGCGTACTAGGCATCTCCGCATACGATATAAAACGGGCTCTATAGTACACCGAGTTGAGTTGCGTGTGCAAGCTAGTAAAATCCAGCCATCCACTCATGATAGCATTTATCGCACTCTGTCATTCTCAACGTTGTCTGTCTGCTGTCTGTCTGTCTGTCGCTGATCTGTCTAGTGTGTCTGTCGTGTCTGTGTGTCAATGTGTGTCTGTCTGTCTGTGTGTCATGTGCTGTGCTGAATGTCTGTCTGTCTGTCTGTCTGTGCTGTGTGTCTGTAGTGTGCTGTGTGTCTGTGTGTGCTGCTGTCTGTTGTGTCGTGTCATGTACTGTCTGCTCCCTGTCGTGTACTGTCTGTCTCGTCTGTCTGTCTGTCTGTCTGTCTGTCCTGTCTCGGTCCTGTCTGTCTGTGTGTCTGTGCTGTCGTGTCTGTCTGTGTGCTCATGTGCTGTCTGTCTCGTCGCTGCTCTGATCTGCTCTCGTCGGTGTCCTTGTCCTGTCTGCCTCATGTTCTCTGTCCTGTCTGTCTCGTCTGTCTGTACTGTCTGTCTCGTCTGTGCGCACTCAACCCCGACGTGACTGCATGTGCTACGCTGCGCATCCCGCGACCGTGCCGCTCGGTCCGAGCTGCTGAAAGAGGTGACATAGGAGGAGGAGGAGGAAGGAGGAGGCCAAGGAGGCAGCGAAGGAGGCAGGCGCGAGGGCGCGCAGAGACGGCAGGGCGGGGAACAAGAGGGAGGCAGGGCAGGACGAAGGAGGCGAGGAGGAGGAGGAGGAGGCAGGAGGACGGCCGAGGAGCAGGAGGATGGCGGACGCGGCGGCAGGAGGAGGCAGGCAGGAGGACGGAGGAGGAGGAGGAGGAGGAGGAGGGGGCGGAGCAGGAGGAGCCGAGGCGAGGCCGCGAGGTGGCAGCGAGGCAGGAGGAGCGCAGAGGAGGAGAAGCGAGCGCCGGAGGCAGGCCAGAGGCGGAGGAGCAGGGAGGAGCGCTGCGGAGGCGGAGGCAGGGGAGGAGGAGGAGGAGGCGGAGGAGCGGAGGAGGAGAAGAAGGACGGAGGCAGGAGGCGGAGGAGGAGGGAAGGAGGCGGAGGAGCGAGGAGAGGAGGAGGAGGAGGAGGAGGAGGATGAAGAGGTGACAGAGGAGAGGAGACGGAGAGGCGAAAGGACGGAGGAGGGCGGAGAAAAAGCGCAGAGAGCGAGGCGGTAAGCGCCGGAAGGAGAAGGAGGAAGGAGGCAAAGCGCCAGGAGGGCAGGAAGGAGTAGCGATGCGAGCGAGGAGGAAGAGGAAGAGGAGGCAGGCAGCGAGGAGGAGGAGGAGGAGGAAGGCAGGAGGCAGGCAGGAGGAGGAGAGGAGGCACGGCGAGGAGGAGGGATGAGGCCGGAAAGGAGGACGGAAGGAGGAGGAAGAGGGCGGAAGAAGAGAGGCAGAGGAGGAGGACAGCAGGCAGGAAGAGCGCGGCGGAGGACGGCAGCAGGCCGGACGGACGGACGCGACGCGGAGGAGAGAACAGGAGGGGAGGAGCGGCGGAGTATAATCGCGAAGAGGAGGAGGAGGAGGTAGGGAGGAGGAGGAGGAGGCAACGGGAGCGAGGAAGCAAGAGAGGAGAAGG
>NW_014582886.1:0-7004 GCF_000485595.1 Priapulus caudatus
GAATCACTATTTAGTTGAGCCTGTGGCGTGTACCCCTGCATCAGGTTGGGAGAAAGGACAAGTCGAGAATCAAGTTCATGTGATACGTCGTCAGTTGTTTACACCGCAACTAAGCTTCGTTGATTTAGCCTCATTAAACCAACACCTATTGGCATGTTGTAAGCAACTTGGCAACAAGCCACACCCCCAACATAAAGACCAAAACATTGACGCTGCATTCAAACAAGAGCTCTGCACCTAACTTTAGTCCGAAGTTAAAAGGGTATGAAGATCAACTAACGCAATGGTTTGAGTTTGACCTTAAACGCCCTAAACGTGAAAGACGCACCGCACAAAAACTTTACGAACAACTGGTGCTTGAGGGCTATAAAGGTTCGTACTCCCCTGTCTGCCGCTTCGTTAAAAAGTTAAAAGCAACCCAGTTGTCTTTAAACGATGCTTTTATCCCGTTGAGTTTTAAAGCAGGCGATGCCATGCAGTTTGATTGGAGTCTTGAAGTAGTCATGCTTGATGGCATTGAGACAAAACTACTAAAATGTCGGCTCACTGTTAGGTCTGTCGTCATCAGTCGTGAAACTTTAGTTGTGGGCGTATCCGTTTGTGAAAACTCAAGAGAATGTTTTGCTTTAGATCTGCGGTTTGTATGTCACGATGCGTTTTGATTTGCTTTATCAAGAGCATACTCAAAAACGTGTTCTGATTGATAACGCCAAATACCATGGTGACTTAAAAATAGTGCAAGGCGACAACAGACGGGTGATGTGATCATTTCCGTCGCTTCTTTAGCGATTAATGGAATCACTGGATTTTATGTTGGTCTTTGCCCTTGTGCGGTCGTAGTTCTCATTTGTCTTTTCATTTTTTTTCTGGGCATCGATTCGTGTAGTATAATGATCTAATCTTGTCGAGAGCAATTATTCAGAAGTTCATATCTGTGATACGTCGTCTTTTCAGTTTGTTTATTCATACCCTTCAGGGATTTTTTTGGCCCTGGCAGACTAGCTTCGTTGGATTTTAGCGCCTTTCATTAACGCAGACTACGCTGGTATATGGCATGCTTTGTGAAGCACGACGTGTTTTGTGCAACAAGCCACTAGTCTCGTCTCTGTCGTTTAGACAGTAAAGACCTAAATACATCTTGAGCTGCTCGTCAATTCCATAACAAAGAACATTTACGTAGCTCGGGTGGAGCAGAAGCGTTAGGGTACAACGGTCCCGGTGTCGCGACTCGGCTAGCCGGTAGAAAACACAGACGCCCGGGTGGCGGTAGCGCTCCTATCCGTGTTCTTCAAGTCGCTCAATAGCGACAACCGAAACCATTGACAGCCGGATAGACGCGGTGTGCAAGCTCGGCCCAAACCCCGCCCAGCAAGAACGCGGATCTCGATTCAAGGTATACTAGCCACAGTAAATCTTGCGTGCAATCGCGTAGCCCGCCCACAGCAAGTGCATATCACACGCATCAACTGTTGTTTTGTAGGAACAAACACGGCGCTTTGAGGGAAAGTTTTGACCTAGAGGTAGCTTATTGCCTCGCACCCGGCACAGCCACACTTATCCATCGGCCCCGACCAGCGGGGGGGAGAGCGCGCTCGCCGCAAGGCGCCTGCGGGGCCACCGTCGGGACACCAGCGGCGCGAGGACACCGGCTACCGACTTTGAGCCATGGACTATTCTCGTTTGCTTGCGCAACAATCCTGGAACGGCTTTGCGTGATGGCGCTTTCGATGCAACATCGGGATTGGTACCCAAGCCTCATCTACGTACAATATAAAAACAGGTCTACGGCTACATAGCGAACACTAGAGGCTGATGCGTGATCTTTGTTCAACTATTACAAACGTTAATCACAAGGAGCATATTGGATACCAGCAGTGACGGCGTGTGAATGGACAATTAGAGTCTAAAACACCAACTTATCAGCCATTAATATAAATCGCTGATTCATCCACGACTCACCAGAAAGTGAGGGCCACCCCCAACTGATTGAAGTGGCTGGGCGCAATACCTTGCACTAAAAAACCACCACCGCGAGTGAGTCGGACCTGTTTGACGCTACACACCAGGTATTAAACCGCTCCAAGAGGCATGATGATCAATTAAATTGAACAAGTTAAGAGACCTTAAAAGTCTGCATGGCATTGGCAGCAAATCCACCCACAGAATTACTCGGCGCCGAAGAAACAGATCTACCCAGTTATGTCCCTCTTAACCAAAATCGATTGAATCTTGAGACAAGTTAAGGCGTAGTAAGTCAGGCTCGTTATTTCAAATACCAATGGAAAGCGCGCCTAAGTTCACCGCACGCCTAATATAAGACTTCGTCCTACGTTTTGATATGAATACACTCAGCACTCTGATGAAGACGAGGGGGATGACGATAGAGTCCTTCGTGCTAGCAGGACAAACTTTGCCACCAAAGAAGCGAGCATAACCTCCAATACTGGTTGGCTGCACAGGAGGAACGGGAAAACAACATAGCGCCATTCGCGCTCCCAAGGAGTGCTCGGAACGCCGCATAACAACGTCGCGCAGAAAACGAACCGCTATTTTAATGCAGGTTTTAGATTTATATTCTTTAATACACTTTAATTCTAAAGAATCAACAACTGAAATCAAAGCGCGCAAGGTTTAGGTTTAGTCAGTAGCGATCGTACAATTTGTCGGCTTGCGGCTGATTATTGGATGAACTTTACAGGTTGATTATCCTCATTTGCCAAAAATCGTGCAGAGCGCGTTGTTCCATCACTCATTAAGCAAACGTAGGCGAGAAAAACCAAGTGTCAAATCATCACACTAATTTAGAATTCTCATGATGAGAATGGGTGAAGTGTTTATGGTGATGCAAAATGACCTCACATGGCATTACTCCGATTAGAGTGACACATTCACTGCTCAAATAATAGAATACGTTGAAAATGACTCATACCGTATTTCAAATGCAAAAGCCAAACAAAAGCCTTAAAATAACAACTCCGTCAAGGTGGATTTCAATAGTTTCGAGGTGTCTCTAATGTGAGGTCAATTTTGGATGCGTCATCTGACAGTGTTTGAATGGTGAATGTTGTTAATCTTTGACGAATGAAATATTCGACTGCGAGATTTGTGAGGCTCAAATTCTATGTAAATGTTTAAAGAATTTTGCGCTGGAATTATTTCAATATAAATGAAGATTTCTCAATCAGCAGTAATGATAGTAAGATTGAAGAAATGTTAATTACAAACTAGCGACATAAGCGCCATAACGAAATTATTGAAGATATATTGTTCAAAATCCCGAATGATCTACATTTCAAGTCGTTATTTAAAAGAGGGTCTGTTCTAGAAATTTGGATGTAATTGAGCCAAAACCTAAACTAGCAGAAAAGTTGTTGACTTCTGTTTTTATCAATTGTAGTATTATGATTCTTAGTGAGGGTTCAGGTGGGGTTGGGAGGAAGAGAATCGCCCATAATAATAAACTCTCTGGTCAAATGGAACTGAGCATAACTAGGCGATCTCCAATTACTGGTTATCAGAAGTCCAAAGAAAATTGCAGGCCAAACCCTCATGTCAAAAATCCATATCTCCTTCTCATCGAGTTAAATGCCGCAAATAAAAACTGAGCCATACAATCATCGTCATCAAACTTCTTAATTTACTGAGCAATTTTTTTCCTTAATCTTCAAATAGAAGATGAATCATTCCATTATGTCAAGGCAGCGCTGACTATATCTGGCTATGACTCTTAAATTGGAATTAAAATCACTGTTAATTTTGGGGGAATTTAGGATTTCATTAGAACCACCTGAGACACCCAAATAGCTAGAGAATATATTCTGCCAGAGAAGCGTGCCTTACCTCAAACACTCTCCCTACATGGTCTATGAAGGCAGTAAGAACTTTGTCTAACATCTGATGGCGAGAAGTGCGAAGAATCTCAGACCAGAGAATAGGACCAGATCCTAGCAGCCGTAGTGTCTCTCATATTATTCTTTAGAGCATACTAAACAGAATTTAAAAAGTTTTATAGCCAAAAAACATAAAAATTTTAAGCCGGATGAATATTTGCCGATGAATTTACAATGTATTGAATAGAGACAGCACTTAAATCAAGCTATAATCCGTTCTTTCGAAAAGAGCTGTGTCAGCATAGTGATTTTTTGACAAAAGAAGTTATATACTGAACCCTTGACTCTTGATATAGCAAGAGGTTCTTTCTTCAGCTATAAAACTGATACGAACAATTAAACAATGTTAACAACAAACGCCAAATGTAATAGTTGAGGCCCTGAACTCCTTTCAATATATCGCAATATAGTTGAAAACGCTAAAAGTTGTCGACCAAGACTGTCTATGTTATTACGTCAAACAGTAAGATAATCCTGTTAATCCCTATTAGTTTAGCCTGGCGCCACCTACAGATCAACAGAAAAACTGATTTACCTCTGCGACCTGTCATGGAAATTGATCAAAGGGTAACGCGCCAATCATCCTTTCTACCATGCGAGAACTTGCAAGACACAATAAACGGCACAATAAAGTCCAAAAAGGATAAAAGAGCAAAAAAGCAGAAACCGACAACTCAACATACTAACAACGACATAAGTTTACAACAATCTGTTTTTATCGCGTTCTAATCCTCCCGAATATGGGCATATGGATTCGAATTGAGCTTTCGATAAAAAGCACTGCGCACTCGCATAATTGCTAAAATTTTGAAGGAATACAGAAAACAGGAAGCAAACTCTTAATAAAAATATTATCAAATAATTAAATTCAAAACCATAAACAAACATTACTGACCAGACAAGAAACATTGATGCAAAGAAAAGAATATTTCGATAGATAATTCTATTTCTGATGCATACTGATTCTCGATGTTACAACAGAAATTTGGAAGCTAAAAGATCTCTCTTGATGGCGAAGAAAATCGCGATAAATTGCTGTGGCCAGCGATGTCGGTTATGCTGCATTACTTGTTAAACCAAAAACAGGAGCTCGGAAAGGTTACAGGGACAATAAACAGTCGAGGATGTATTTACATTTATCATGATGCCGCACCTTTAGTGCTGAATAACATTTGGTCGTCTTCTTTCTTTGAATCTTCTTATGTAGCTTAAATAAGGCAAAATCACTAGACACTTCTTACTTTCTCGAAAGCCTTTACCGAAAAACTGTAAATTCAATTGGATCAACCCAAATGATTTTGTTCCCTTGATACAGTTTCTCCTAAAATTGGAAGAAAAAGTAGATTATACTTTAATCATAGATTTTATCAGGTGACGATGTTTTCTCAACAGCACCTAAATCAGCGGTACATACATACCTTGAGATAATGGACATACCAGTCTCTTTATGCTCCCAAATATCTAGGAGCGAAAAAGCAGTAAGAAACGTTAAATTGATGACGAAATGGACTGTGTTATAAGATGTATAGCGATCAGAACCATAGCAAGAATAATTCTATATCTGAGATACCCGTTATTAAAAAAGCGCATGAAAGTTCCCAGGAACCAATAACAGAGCAAATTGTGATGCTACATATTTTCCATTTATTCCAGCGCAGCCATCTACACGCATGTGCACTTTAATTCAGCAATTAATCCTTAATTTTTTTGCAGGAAAACCCTTCTCTCCAATTTTAGACATTTATCATTATCTTCATACAATAATACAATTGACTAAAAACAAAAACCCAAAAAAAGTAACTGACGCCGCCATGCTGCTGGCAATATCTAACTACCAAAAAATCTGAAGATGATAAGTAACTCTATTTTTCTCTTAAAAGAACGCTTAGAACTTAATACAGTCGATAACAAAACAAGAAGGAACTATTTAAAAAAAAAAGGTGGCATTTTTTAGGAAAAAGAACGAAACTGATAGTATTGAAATTGTAGAGACGCACACAACGACCTAACAAAAGGGGATAATAAGCAGCCAAATTGTATTTTCATTAGAAAATCAAAACCATCAAAGTAATGTCCGGCGTTCGATTAGATGGTCAAATAGTGGATATCAACAACTACATACATAGGAGAATCATACCCATCCTCAAAGAATCGCAAAAACCCATCAACTATAGATATTAGAAGAGTGGCAAAATAAATTAACCGGTTACTCTTACGGCTTTAGTACTAGTAATAATTGCATTGAATAGAATTGTGTGGTGTTTTGTTCGACAAAAAGGAAGATCTATCGTAACGAAATTACTTTCACAATCCTAAAACTAAAAGAGTAAAAACTATATTAATATTGGAATTTAATACTTTTATGCTTCTGAAAATATTTTATAAACAGTTGATCTTACCTATTTTAGTTCTTGTTGAAAATTTTCTGAAGCACCTTTGCTGTCATTAATTTTAAATTTAATAAACTTGAGGCTCTATTGAATGGTTCGTTTTTCGGCCAAAAAACCTATCCCTTGTTGTTTTTGCTTGCAATCCGTCCTTCCATTTTTAACGTTCTAAAATGCGTTCTCTCTCCGCTTGCAGCAATCACAGAGAATATTGTAATCAACCATACTTACCACTGCGACTACCTTCAGTTGTAAATTTACCATCAACTTAAAAATTATTTACTCGCTACACCCAAATTGTCAAATATCTTTCTATAGTTTAATCATATCTTGCAGTACTCTAGACCAAGTCGATCAAGTTAGTGACAATGACAATACACCCTCCTCTTACTTTTACTCTTAGTAGATCCAACCGCTTTCTTCTAAATTTATACTGTTGCTTTATCCGCTAAATATCCGAGAATCTTTTTACTGCTTTCTTTCTCTTAAGACGATTAATATTGGGTATCTAATGATTGTTGCTCGTTGAAACTCGGCCACTCAACCCAAAAAGCGCATCAAATACTTGCTTCTAGTATGTACCAGTAACACCGCTCTCTCCCGTGTTTCTTCTCATAGCATTGCCGGCGCGGTCCTTTCACCACGGAGGGCGTATCGTGTTAGAGCTGCGCCCGCCACACTTACTAAACCTTCGCGCACCGCGCCAGAAAAGCTTCCTCACGGGAAC
>NW_014582887.1:0-501 GCF_000485595.1 Priapulus caudatus
TTTATTTCTTTATTTCTTTATTTCTTTATTCATATATTTATTTATTTAATTATTTATTTATTATACCAGGAAGGCAACCTTCGACTGCGCGACTGAGATTCCACTGGTTCGCTTGTTTCCATGACAACAGACAGCGTGTGTCTTCTGTTGACAACGCTAGGATGTTGTGACGTTCACAACTGCCGCGCAAAAGATTCATGTCCTTATACGGCTGTTTCTAAGATGCAGCTTCCACGCCCAGTGCGGCGCTCAGGCGCGGCAAGATCAAAGGCGCTCTGCCGCGTTTAAACAATTCCTTTATCTTTAAGAACATCTCCGAAATTATTCAACACTTGCATCAGACCGGAGCTCTTTGATCTACGGCTAAACCAGCGACGATGTGCCGGCAGTCATGTACGACAGAGTTGTTCACGGAGAGAAATCGATGTTATGCGTGCGTGCGTGCGTGCGTGCGTGCGTGCGTGCGTGTGTGTGTGTGTGTGTGTGTGTGTGTGTGTTGTC
>NW_014582887.1:4913-5249 GCF_000485595.1 Priapulus caudatus
TAATATATATTAGCTATAAAATATCCTGTAGTTTCGCTCGTCATCTATTACGATTGCAATTAAGTGGCAATCTTATTTGGCTATGCTTGAATTTGCATATTATTTCATATTATGACCTATTATATTATATTATGACCTTTATAATATTTGTGTGTAGGCGCGCGCGCGTGTGCATGTGTGAGGGTGCACGTATGTGCGTGCGTTAACGTGTATGTACGAGCGTGCGTGCGTACATATGTATTTGTTAAGTAATTTGTTTTTTTAATAATTCATATACTCAATGATCTATTTCTTTATTTCTTTATTTCTTTATTCATATATTTCTTTCTTTATTTC
>NW_014582887.1:6531-7004 GCF_000485595.1 Priapulus caudatus
CTCTCTCTCTCTCTCTCTCTCTCTCTCTCTCTCTCTCTCTCTCTCTCTCTCTCTCTCTCTCTCTCTCTCTCTGTGCACAGACCATTTATAATGCCGATAGTTGATCGATGAATTATAATGGATAGGCTTGGCGGTAGTATGGCCACATATACGTAAATTTATGTATCGCAGTCATGACATACATTTCAACAAATGATTTATATCCGTTTTCGTTGTTTCTTGAGGAGTAATAATTTTTATATCAGCTGCCTATATTTATCAAATTCGTACCCGCTATTTTTACATTTTCAAGCATACGCATGCACGAATATACACGCACGCACCACGCACGCACGCACGCACACACACACACACGAACACACACAGACAGTGCCACACACACACACACACACACACACACACACACACACACACACACACACACACACACACACACACACACACACACACACACACACACACACACACACACA
>NW_014582888.1:808-3522 GCF_000485595.1 Priapulus caudatus
ACAGACAGACAGACAGACGGTGAGTTCGAACGCACTTTATTATATATATATATATAGTAGTGCAAGCAACAGGTAGCGACCATATACATCTATATATATATATATCGCTACGCAAGCAAGTACAGGACAGCACGCTCGCGTGTGCACGCACGCACACGCACGCACCTCGGAGGAAGAACGCACGCACGCTCGTGTGTGCACGCACGCGCACACGCACGCACCTCGGAGGAAGACCGCACGCACGCTCGCGTGTGCACGCACGTAAACGCACGCTCGCGTGTGCACGCACGCACACGCACGCACCACGGAGGAGGAAGAACGCACGCGAGAGAGAGAGACGCGTGTTTCGACGGCGGCTGCCGACGTCGGTGACGTCACGTAGTCGTGTTTCGACGGTGAATATTTTGTCGGGATTCGAACCGCGCTGGATTCGGAGTGCGGGGTTCGAGTCTCGTTGATCCCCCTCCCCCCCCCCGCCCCGCTCGCGCGGCGGAGGACGGGACAGGAGACGGATTGCGGATGGTACCTGCTCACCTGAGCCGTATACCTGTGCAACACACCTATAGACACACCTGGATTGATATTCACCGTGGCGAGTGAAAGAGAGCACCAGCCACCGAATAAATTCTGTCCGTGAATCGAACTTTGTAATCAATAATATTGTAAAATACTGTCATCGTGCGTTGACAAGTAATAGTGTCGTCATCGGAATTGAATTTGATTGGTTGGTCGCAAGCGGTGACCACGCCAAGAAGTGACAACACCAAGAAGTGTTTGTGCGTTTTTTTATTTGTTCGGAGGAAGAAAGAAACAGCGGAGAAGAGAAGAAATCGCTTAGAACGCGAGGAATTCACGCGAATCGAGAAACATTGCCGACAAAGATAAACAAGAGTCAGCAGAAAATCTGGATTCATCCGTTCCGCCGTCAGATATTCAGATATTTAAACTCATCTATATATATATATATAATATATGTATATTATATGGTTATATATATATATAATATAGAGAGAAACATTTACATATATATACACATGTGTGTAATACATGTGATATAAATTACATGTATTTTACATAATATATAATTATATATATATATATAAATATCATATATATTTATTAATATATATATCGTGCTGGAAAACCGTCGTGTTGAGTGGTGCAATGACAGACAGCTTTGTGACAGACATCTTGTCCTCCGTCTCTGTGGTGACAACGACATGTTGGTGACAGCCAAGTTGTCACACCGGACCTTGTGATACCTGCGTTGACACGGCTGATGTCGGGATATACCACGGTGACACTCGACAGCCAAAGTTGACACCTACGTTGTCACAGTCATTGTCGTGACACGCTCGCTGTCACACTCACGTTGTCACAGTCATTGTCGTGACACGCTCGCTGCCACACTCACGTTGTCACAGTCATTGTCGTGACACGCTCGCTGTCACACTCACATTGTCACAGTCATTGTCCGTGACACGCTCGCTGTCACACTCACGTTGTCATAGTCATTGTCGTGACACGCTCGCTGTCACACTCACGTTGTCACAGTCATTGTCGTGACACGCTCGCTGTGACACTCACCGCGTTGACACGCCGCACCGGATGTCGCGCGGACACCGCTCCTGGTGACACACTTTGTGACAGTTGGCGACAACGACACTTGATGACACTTCCCAGCATGCAGACGCTCTCGTCTCCGCTGCTCATGGCGCCCGGGTTCAAGCCGCCCTCCGACGCTCGCATGTTCTCGCCGCGCGTGCACCGGGACTCGAACCAGCTGTCGGCGGCGGCGTCAGGGTGCGGGGTTCGAGCTGCCGAGGATCTGCCCGAGGCGGCGGAGACGGCGCCGCTGCCGCCTGACCGTTCGCTGCTGCTGCTGCTGAGCAACAACTTCACGACGGAGGAGCAGGAGCGACGCCACGAGACGTCGCACGACGATGCCGTCACGAAGGTAACGAGAGAGAGAGAGAGAGCGACGCTGAGCGAGAGCTGTCGTCAGCATCTCGTCAGGCATCTACTACGATTTACTTGATTACTTTGCGCGTATTTAATATCTGTCTCTATCTCTCTATCTCTCTATCTCTCTTTCTATCCTTATCTCTCCCCTCTCTCTGTATATATATATATATATATAATATATATATATATGGCTGCAAATAATTATTTATAGTTATGTATTTATGTGCATTTTTCACCTACATTGTTTTATTTTTTATCTTTCTTAAATATCTATAAGTCTATATCTATCTATCTAATCTTTATATGTATAATGATATTATATATATATATATATATATATATATATATATATATAATTGATTTACTTATTTATTTAACAATAGATACTTAAAACATAATTCACGTCTTCCTTCCCACTGTTTTTCTATTAATATATATAGACTATATAAATATAAATAATTATATAATTATAGGCCTAACTATTATTTATTAAATATAATTAATATAATATAAATATATTATATATACATTATAATTGTTTAGTATTTCATACTGTTTATATTCACATTTATATAATTATGTAATTTATCTATTGCACAATTCGTTCATTTATCATTTAAATTCTCTAATCTCTACGTTTCATCTCTGCGATAAATCCGCAGAAATAAATTTATGAATTTATTTCATAATTGCGACGTAATATTCACATCTGGTTTTCAGCTTACCCCCACCTCACCTCTCTTCTATCC
>NW_014582888.1:5393-7002 GCF_000485595.1 Priapulus caudatus
ACGCGGGCGCACGCACACACACATACGCACGCACACACACACGCGCACGCACGCACGCACGCACTCACGCACGCACGCACTCACACACACACGCATACACAGCTCTCTCACGTGGCACCCCGCAGGCTTGCTACACAACGTTCTACTGCGAACACAGAAACCGACAACGATGCAAACGTATGCTCACTCACGCCCGCCCCGCATCTAAACAATTCCACCTCCTCCCTCCTCCCTCCTCCCCCTCCCCCTCCACCTCCTCCCCGCCGCCGTCCCGCCCCGCGCCGGTGCCGTAATGATGGGGTTACAGGGAGGGGAGGGGAGGAGGGGGAGGGGGAGGGGAGGGGCTGTGTTCGCTCCTTAACCACGTAGCAACGCCGGCGTGCGTGCGTGCGTGCGTGCGTGCGTGCGTGCGTGCGTGCACGCCGTGGGAACACAGTGAGGGTTGCGGTCTAGTATAGCTAGCTTATTATTGTGTGTGTGTGTGTGTGTGTGTGTGTGTGTGTGTGTGTGTGTGTGTGTGTGTGTGTGTGTGTGTGTGTGTGTGTGTGTGTGTGTGTAGTGTGTGTGTGTGTGTGGGGTGCGTGCGTCGTGCGCGTGGCGTGCGTGCCGCGTGTGCGCTGCGTGCGTGCGTGAGTGCGTTCGTGTATGTGTGCGTGCGTGCGTGCGTGCGTGTTTGTGTGTGTGTAGTGTGTAGTGTGGGTGCGTGTTGTGGTGCGCGCCACTTGCGTGCAATGCGTGCGTGTTGTGTGAGTGTATGTGTGCGGTGCGGTGCGTGGCAGTGCGTGCGTGTTTGGGATGAGTGGTATGTGTGGGTGTGTGCGTGCGTGCGCGTGCGTGGTTTGTGAGTGTATGTGTGGGTGTGGTGCGTGCGTGTGCGTGCGTTGCGTGTGTCATGTGAGTCGTTTTTGTGTGGGGTGCGTGCTCCGTGTGTTGTATTGTGTTTTATGTGGGGCTAGTATTTCTATTTATGGACATAGTAATTATCTGTTATAAGTTTCTGTTATGACTTTATATCAATCGTCTGATACGTGTGTGTGCTTTGTTGGAATGCAATTTAGCTCCTGGAATGATATATATTTATATAATAATATAACTATATATATTCAGAACTAATGCAGATAATATATATTAATATATATATATATATATATGATATTTATATGTTTATTTATTTATTTATAATATATATAAATACTATATATATATGTATCTAGACGAAAAGAGAAAGAGACGAGAGAGAGAGAGACAGCGAGAGAGATCGAGAATAGATGAGAGGAGAGAGCAGCGAGAGAAAAGAAAGAAAGAGAGAGAGGGAGGAGGCAAGAGAGAGAGAGAGAGAGAGAGAGAGAGAGAGGAGGGAGAGAGACGAGCCAGACAAGGAGGGCAATAGATGTGTATATAGATATATTTATAAGAAACGGACTTTTCTACAGAATCGTTGACCTCTACTAGACTATGGCACCGCTATAGATGCTGTCAACATCGTTCACATCTAAACCTCACAGCTAGCATGAAGTACCACGATGTGACACTGTTATTCTCTCTCTAGCTCTCTCTCTCTCTAGCTCTCCCTCTCTCTCTCTCTCTCTCTCTCTCTCTCTCTCTCTCT
>NW_014582889.1:0-298 GCF_000485595.1 Priapulus caudatus
CCCAACTCTCTCGCATCCCCCACCTTCCCCAACTCTCTCGCATCCCCCACTTCCCCAACTCTCTCGCATCCCCCACCTTCCCCAACTCTCTCGCATCCCCCACCACCTTCCCTCGCCTTCTATATCTCTGCCAGCAGCGTCGCAAGTTGATGCTGTGATTTCACGCCGCGTTCATGAAATAAATAATCAGCACAGATTGCCATGAAATTGCAAATATATCCAATAGAAGCGGCACTGTAGCCAGCGTGTCATCTCTCTCTCTCTCTCTCTCTCTCTCTCTCTCTCTCTCTCTCTCTCT
>NW_014582889.1:2136-2416 GCF_000485595.1 Priapulus caudatus
GATGATGATGATGATAACGATGATAACAATGACGTAATCATCGTCATCACGATTACCGATGACGTCATCATCGTCTTGCATCGGCGGCGGGAAAGCGTGGTCGACGGTGTAATACCGTGACGTCATCGTGAACGATACCGTCGCGAAGCCGATCTTCTTGTTGGCGGCGACGCGGTAGTCGACGGAGTTGATGCCGAGCGAGCGCTGGCCGCCGACGTGCGCGAGACGTCGCTGTGACAGCAGACGACAATGAGGCTGGGAATGACTGAGAGGCTGGCAA
>NW_014582889.1:3793-4016 GCF_000485595.1 Priapulus caudatus
AATGGCTGAGAGGCTGGCAATAAGGCTGGCAATGGCTGAGAGGCTGGCAATGAGGCTGGGAATGGCTGAGAGGCTGGCAATTAGGCTGAGAATGGCTGAGAGGCTGGCAATGAGGCTGGGAATGGCTGAGAGGCTGGCAATGAGGCTGGGAATGGCTGAGAGGCTGGCAATGAGGCTGGGAATGGCTGAGAGGCTGGCAATGAGGCTGGCAATGAGGCTGGGA
>NW_014582890.1:0-6998 GCF_000485595.1 Priapulus caudatus
ACACACACACACACACACACACACACACACACACACACACACACACACACACACACACACACACACACACACACACACACACGCACGCACGCACGCGCGTGAGGTAGGCACATGATGTCCAAGTGTTATCAAGAGCTGTATTATAAGCTCTTAGAGTTATACATGTATAGCAGCAGGAGTGAATAGTAATAGATAGAATCTATTATTATTCAGTCCTGATAGCAGTAGATGTTATATGAACTCACCTTCTCCTTTTGATGAGGCTTGGCGAGTCTGCTTTTAGGGATGATCTTACCGGCGTAGACAACGTTCGTTGTCAAGTCAGTCATCTCGTAACATCGCGCAAAGCCTCCCTGCAAACACACGAACATCGGACAGGTGAGAAGCTAATTAATACAGGTGAGAAGCTAATTAATACAGGTGAAAAGCTAATTAATACAGGTGAGAGGTGGTGATTAATACAGGTGAGAAGTGGTGATTAATACAGATGAGAGGTGGTAATTAATACAGGTGAGAGGTGGTAATTAATACAGGTGAGAGGTGGTGATTAATACAGGTGAGAAGCTGATTAATACAGGTGAGAAGCTGATTAATACAGGTGAGAAGCTGATTAATACAGGTGAGGGTGATTAATACAGGTGAGAAGCTGATTAATACAGGTGAGAAGCTGATTAATACAGGTGAGAAGCTGATTAATGCAGGTGAGAAGCTGATTAATACAGGTGAGGGTGATTAATACAGGTGAGAAGCTGATTAATACAGGTGAGAAGCTGATTAATACAGGTGAGAAGCTGATTAATACAGGTGAAAAGCTGATTAATACAGGTGAGAAGCTGATTCTACGTTCCCGTTTCTCTCTCCAACATCACACACACACACACGCGCGCGCACACACACACCCACACACACACACACCCCACACACACACACGACACACACCCAACACACGCACCGCTCTCTTTCCTCTCTCTCCCCCCCCCTCTTGCTCGTCTCTCTTCTCTCTCTCTTATCCGTCTCTTTTTTCTCCCTTCCCCACCTACCCTTCTCTCTCTCTCTACGCCTATGCGCTTTTGGCGGTGTACAGCAGAGGAAAGACACAGCGTTAGAGAAGAAAGCGTCAGATATTACCCCGTGTGAGAATTTGTTATCAATTTTTATTAAATTAATTTCCAATCTCACGTGTCGATCAAAAGTTGCTGCGCTCTGCTTCACAATGGTATTGCGATTTTAGTTCGTCTCCGTCCGTCTCTCTCTCTTCTCTCCTCTCTCTTCTCTCCTCCCCCTCTCTCTCTCTTCTCTCTCTCTCTCTCTGCTCTCTCTCTCTCTCTCTCTCTCTCTCTCTCTCTCTCTCTCTCTCATTCTCTCCCTAGTCGTTCTCTCTCTCGTCTCTCTCTCTCTCTCCTCTCTTCTCGTCTCTCTCTCTCTCTCCTCTCTCTCTCTCTATCTATCCATCTCTCTATCTCTCTATCTCGCTGTGCCCTGAGGCAGCATATGCCACGTACGTTTAATACAACTCATCACATTATACAGTAATTACATTTAAATTTCAGGATAACGCCGAGATTTTAAAATCACTCTGAGTTTCATCGACAGAGTTTCGCGTTCAGTTGTTTGTTCGTCGAGTTGTTTCTTTGCTAGATGACATTGACAACAATAAGAAAGACAAACACCAACAAGGACCCGATAAGAGTGTTGTCGGGAACCGGGTTAGGGAGGGGAGCAGGTAGGAGCAGGGCGGGGTGGGGGAGTGGCGGGGAAAGGAAGGGGGAGGGGGTGGATGGATGTCATCAAGAATCCATAATAGAGACTCTATGGATGTCATACAAGACCGCGAGATAATTATGTTCTGTTTTAGACTGTCACTACATCGATTTTCCCTCACCGCGTACGAGCACGCCACACCCGATGAGACGAGCAACGTAGAGATCTGACGGCCGTCTAACGAGCACACAGTTCTCTGTCACTGCGTCGCCGCTTCGTCCGTCTGTTTGTTTATACGTCTATATCACAGTATCAGATGTCATCATCACTCTCTAGTATTACCGCGGGCTGGCTGACTGCTAACATGGAAGCAGTAATAAAGCGCTGCAGTCAGTAATTAGCATGTGTAGATGCACACACGTTCACACGCGTACGCAGGCACGCAGGCACGTACGTTCACACGCGTACGCAGGCACGCACGTTCACACGCGTACGCAGGCACGCAGGCACGCACACACGAACGCACACACGAACGTACGCACGCACGCACACACGAACGTACGCACGCACGCACGCACGAACGCACACACGAATATACGCACAAACGCACACACGAACGTACGCACGCACGAACGCATACACACACACGCACACGCACACGCACAGTCACGCACACACACACACACACACACACACACACACACACACACACACACACACACACACACACACACACACACACACACACACACACACACACACACACACACACACACACACACACACACACACACACACCCGCACACCTATAACACGAACTCAATGATGCGTCCGCAGTACTGCCGGAGCCAACAATATTGCTCATTAATAAACCAACCGTTTATAGAGTGATCGGTGCACAGACATGGCGTCCAAGTCATGTAGTGCATCGGTGCCAACAGATGGTGGTCAGTGCTGTACATGTACAGTGTAGTGGTCAGTGCGCGTGTAACATGTACATGAGTGTTCGGTGCCTGTAACGATGTGCATGTACGTGATCGGTGCGTACATGTACATGTAGTGGGCGAGCAATGTAGTGGTCGGTTGGCTGTTAACATGACACATTGTAGTGGGTCCCGGGTGCTGTAACATGATACATTCGGCCAGTGGTCGGTGCTGTAACATTGTGCCATGTAGTGATCAGGTGCTGTAACATGGTATCATGTAGGTTCGGTCCAGTGCTCCTGTAACATGTACATGTACGCTGGTCCAGTGGCTGTTCATGTACATCAAAACGCTCACGATAATAGACTACTCTATCGATTCATAACTGTTTTATCTACTTCTTGATGTACAATATAGTGGGTCGGGCTGTAGGGCAGGTGCATGTAGTGCATCGGTCGCTGTAACATGTACATCGCTTAGTGGTCAGTGCCTGTACATGTACATGAAGTGCGTCGGTGCTGTAGACATACCACACGAGTAGAACTTTTATACATTGAAAATGACTACCGTTATTGTGACAAAAAATTCGCGCCGGCAGCAGGGGCGTGGACTATAGTTCCGACTCACTTACGGTAGTTTCAGACTTAACCTGGCTCAGCCCACATCGCGCGTGAAGTGAACCTATTATCGTAGACACACAAACACCCTCGTTGTTTATGACGCTACAATGGTCGTATTAGTAGTTATTTCATGAGGGGAATAAAAGTGTATTTCGACATTTAACGTGCGTAGTTATGGTTCAGTATTTAGGGGGTAACTCTAGTATCAGCTAGAGGCACCAGCGCGCTGTGACACCCGACCACGCTCAGAATTAGCACTACATTTGTTTCCGCCGATGGGCAGAGAATATAATAAATACTTCACCCAATTACGGGTCTCGCGTAGAAGGAAACCTTAATACCCTCCGCAACCCTCGCACCCCCTCGCACGGACGGCTGCTAAGAATAGTTACACCCAGATAATCGGCTAATACTCGGATATGTTTACAAACAGTAGCATGGCACGCCAAGGTCACTCGGTAGGGCAGGCGGGGAAAGCAGGCTACCGGGCTGGCAGCTGATGAAGGGACGAGGATTTGTGTGCAGAGGATTGCGAGGACAGAAAGCAACGAGGGTAGATATACAGTCAGGCATAATAGTATCTCTATTATCTCTCCTGGAATATATATAGAGAGGGACATTAACTAGAGAAGAGAAGATACGGATGGCTATAACGAAGAGGACGCGAGCGAGCCGGAGGGTGAGAAAGAGGTGAGAACGAGAGAGGAGAGAGGACACGCGAGAGAGGAGAGAGACGCAGGAGAGGGAGAGAGAGAGAGGAGAGATGAGAGAGGGCGGAGAGGGCCGCAGTGAGGAGAGAGCCGAGAGGGGGAGGTCGAGAGAGGAGACCGAGAGCAGAAAGAGAGAGAGAGAGGGAGAAAGAAGCAGAGAGGAGAGAGGGGGGGGAGGTTCCCGCTTAGCTGGAGCAGGTTCTCCTGGGGGAGGGCGGCGGAGGCATGCATGCATAACACACGCGCGTACACATATATAGGTGTGCATAGACACGGTATAGCTCTATTGTCGGCACTACGACCCCGCAAGCTGTGAAGTATCGCTAATACCAGCTTTTTTGCTTATCGGGGTCGAAGGTTTTTCCTCGTCAGCGAGCAAAGACGATGCGATCGTGGGTGAGTGTGTGCGGTGCCCTTCACAAGTATTAAGCTCACACACATAGCTTAGTGTGCTCTCTCTCGCTCTCTCTCTCACTCACACACACACACGCCACGCCTACAGCTTACAGTCAACCTTACAACCACGCGTGAGATGAAAACTCGAAACCTCCAACCAGCAATCTACTATCTAGCAATCTGGTCGAGGATGCAAAACGGCAGATGTCGAATTACGTGATATAATAGCAGAGTGAGCGCATCACTCTGTCACAGCATCGCATCTGCTCGCCGGCGTGCGTAAGGGCTTGTCCTGTAATTGACGGCTAGCCAAGCCTTCACATCTACGCTGTGATGGAGAATTCAATGCTACAGGCAGCCTGTGCAGCAACATACGTCGGTGTTAAACATGGGTCTATGCATCACCTTCACTCTGAATACTCGTTATCTGCTAGCCTCCCCCCCCTTATAACGTTCCCTCTCTCTTATGTTTACTTCGGCCTTCTTAACATTCTCTGTAGCTTTGCTCATCTGGATACCCTGTTTTATGAAACCAGCTCTCTCTAAACCCTTATCTGTCTGACTCATTCAGACGATAATAGATAATCATCCCTCTCCAAATTCTTCACTCGCTTGTCATAACTTCTCTGTTTTTACTCGTCGAGAACTATTGGGTCTCTCGGTAACCACCGACACATCATCAGCGGCTATAGCTGCCGGAGGGAAGGAAGGCATTGTCTGGAGACCCGGTTGAGAATGCTATTATTGCTGGGATGGTGAGGATGCGGGGACGCGGGGATGCGGGGATGCAGGGGTGCGGAGGTACGGGGATGCAGGGGTGCGGAGGTACGGGGATGCAGGGGTGCGGAGGTACGGGGATGCAGGGGTGCGGAGGTACGGGGATGCAGGGGTGCGAGGGATACAGAGATGCAAGGCTGTGGGATGCTGGGGATGCTGGGGATGATTAGGATGCGGGGATGCAGGGATGCGTGGATTCCGGGATGCTGAGATACAGGGGGTGAGGCATATATGGAATAAGGGGATGCGGAGGTTCAGGGGTGCGGGAGATGAGATGCTAAGATACAGGGGATAAAGGCATACAGGAAATTAGGGATGCGGGGATGCGGCAGTACGAGGATGCTGTGAATGCTAGGGATGCTGAAAATGTCGAGATGCGGGGGTCGCTATGGATGCTAGAGATGCTGGAGATGCTGTCGATGCGGGGGTCGCTATGGATGCTAGGGATGCTGTGGATGTAGAGATGCGGGGGATGCTAAGGATGCTAGGGATGCTGTGGATGCGGGGGATGCTAAGGACGCTGGGGATGCTAGGGACGCTGGGGATGCGGGGGATGCTATATTGCTGTCTCGATGATGTGATTACACGGGCTGCTATAAAGACTAACATGCCGCTTAAGTGGCTGCAGATGGCATCAATTAGCTAGCGTACCGGACCTACTGCCACCGATACTAGCAGTCTGTCCACGCGTTCTCCCACTCACCTACTTACACGGGCCACCGATCGCTAAATGCTTGATCTCACGATGAAGCTGGAAGACCGCCAAGCAGGACAGACAGAAGGGAGAGAGAAAAAGAGGGAAGAGAATGGGAGAGAGGAAGACAGACAGCGATGTGGGAGGGAGAGAGAGAGAGAGTGAATATGAGAGAAAGTGAGAGAAAAGGGAAAGAGAAAGAGGGGAAAGAGCGAGCGAGCAAGAGAGAGAGAGAGAGAGAGAGAGAGAGAGAGAGAGAGAGAGAGAGAGAGAGAGAGAGAGAGAGAGAGAGAGAGAGAGAGAGAGAGAGAGAGAGAGNCACACACACACACACACGCACACGAACGCACGGGCACACACACACACACACGCACGCACGCACACACGCACGCACGAACGCGCGTGAGGTAGGCACATATTGTCCACGTGTTATCAAGAGCTGTATTATAAGCTCTTAGAGTTATACATGTATATCGGCAGGAGCGAATAGTAATAGATAGAATCTATTATTATTCAGTCCTGATAGCAGTAGATGTTATATGAACTCACCTTCTCCTTTTGATGAGGCTTGGCGAGTCTGCTTTTAGGGATGATCTTACCGGCGTAGACAACGTTCGTTGTCAAGTCAGTCATCTCGTAACAACGAGCAAAGCCTCCCTGCAAACACACGAACATCGGACAGGTGAGAAGCTAATTAATACAGGTGAGAAGCTAATTAATACAGGTGAGAGGTGGTGATTAATACAGGTGAGAAGTGGTAATTCATACAGGTGAGAAGTGGTAATTAATACAGGTGAGAGGTGGTGATTAATACAGGTGAGAAGTGGTAATTAATACAGGTGAGAGGTGGTGATTAATACAGGTGAGGGTGATTAATACAGGTGAGAAGCTGATTAATACAGGTGAGAAGCTGATTAATACAGGTGAGAAGCTGATTAATACAGGTGAGAAGCTGATTANGTAACGTACAACGAGCAATGTAGCACGTGTAACGTACAACGAGCAATGTAGCACGCGTGTGTAACGTACAACGAACAATGTAGCACGTGTAACGTACAACGAGCAATGTAGAGCGTGTAACGTACAACGAGCAATGTAGAGCGTGTAACGTACAACGAGCAATGTAGAGCGTGTAACGTACAACGAGCAATGTAGCACGTGTAACGTACAACAAGC
>NW_014582891.1:0-639 GCF_000485595.1 Priapulus caudatus
GAGAGAGAGAGAGAGAGAGAGAGAGAGAGAGAGAGAGAGAGAGAGAGAGAGCGAGAGAGAGAGAGAGAGAGAGAGAGACGCCGGCGTGACCAACAATCCGCTGCCGACAGCATCATCATCATCATCATCACCATCATTATCATCATCATCATCATCAGCCGCAGCAGCAGCAGCAGCAGCCAGACCTAGCCAGCAGGCACGTGCCAAGCACACGTGACCGCCGACCGACCCTATGACATCACTGACCGGCAGACGAACTCCCGCCAGGGCCGTCGGCGGCGACGGCGATGACGTCACCGGGGATGCCGACCTCGCTAATATTACGCGTCGACCTAGTAGTACGCAGGCCGGAGAATGTCACGAAGGGTTTTTGCTGAGGTTGAATCTTGCTGTGCTGTGCCTCAAAGCTTTCTCTTTCTCTGACTCTCCCCTGACCTCCTCTCTCTCCCCTCCTCCTCCTCCTCCTCCTCCTTCTCCTCCTCCTCCGCACATCTCTGCGCCTGGGAAGCGTGCTCTCGCTGTCACTCTTTCTCTCTCGCGCGCTCTTTCTTTTTTACTATCTCTCTCTCGCTATTTCTTTCTCTCGCACTCTCTGTCTCTCTCTCTCTCTCGCTCTCTCTCTCTCTCTCTCTCTGCCTC
>NW_014582891.1:6623-6995 GCF_000485595.1 Priapulus caudatus
TCCTCCTCCTCCTCCTCCTCCTCCTCCTCCTCTTACTCCTCTTCCACCTCCTCTTCCACCTATCATTTCTTCCTCCCATCATTCTCTTCTACCTCCCCTCTCTTTCTCCTCCCCCCCTCTTCTTCCGACCTTCAGATAATGAGACGGAGACACCAGCCTAACTCGATTGTCGCTTGGGGCCGCATCTGTGGCTGCGAGCGAAAGTGGTCCCCCCACCCACTCACGCACGCACGAGGAGGTGAGAGATGCAGGAGGAGGGAAGGTCGCACATCAGACGTAGGGGTGAGGGAGGAGGGCACGGTATGCTACGACCTCCTTCTTCTTCTTCTTCTTCTTCTTCTTCTTCTTTCCCTCCTCCTCCTCTTCCGCCTC
>NW_014582891.1:9890-10318 GCF_000485595.1 Priapulus caudatus
AGAGAGAGTAGAGAGAGAGAGAGAGAGAGAGAGAGAGAGAGAGAAAGAGACTTGCTGACTGACTGACTCGTTGCCTCCGTCACGAGATCACATCGTGTTCATGCATATCATTATCATTGTCGTTGCTCATTTACATACTGCATAATGACTACCGATTTTCCATACTCTGCTTCATGTAATAAGGATGATGACGATGATGGTGATGGTGATGATGATGATGGTGATGATGGCGAGTGCGTGTTATTGAGGAAGCGAGTTGTTAGCTGGTGTGTGGCTAGACGATTCAGAGAGTGAGTGAGTGAGTGAGAGATAGATAGATAGATAGATAGATAGATAGATAGATAGATAGATAGATAGATAGATAGATGGTTAGATAGATGGTAGATAGATAGATAGATGTTAGATAGATAGATAGATAGATAGATAGA
>NW_014582892.1:0-277 GCF_000485595.1 Priapulus caudatus
TAATCACCTCTGACCACCTCTAATCACCTCTAACCACCTCTAATCACCTCTAATCACCTCTAACCACCTCTAACCACCTCTAACCACCTCTAACCACCTCTAATCACCTCTAACCACCTCTAATCACCTCTAACCACCTCTAATCACCTCTAACCACCTCTAACCACCTCTAATCACATCTAATCACCTCTAACCACCTCTAACCACGTCTAATCACCTCTAACCACCTCTAACCACCTCTAATCACATCTAATCACCTCTAACCACCTCTAACCAC
>NW_014582892.1:4790-5162 GCF_000485595.1 Priapulus caudatus
AATCACCTTTGACCACCTCTAACCACCTCTAACCACCTCTGACCACCTCTAATCACCTCTAACCACCTCTAATCACCTCTAACCACCTCTAACCACCTCTAACCACCTCTAACCACCTCTAACCACATCTAACCACCTCTAACCACCTCTAATCACCTCTGACCACCTCTGACCACCTCTAAACACCTCTAACCACCTCTAACCACCTCTAATCACCTCTAATCACCTCTAACCACCTCTGACCACCTCTGACCACCTCTAACCACCTCTAATCACCTCTACCCACCTCTAACCACCTCTAACCACCTCTAACCACCTCTAATCACCTCTGACCACCTCTGACCACCTCTAAACACCTCTAACCACCTCTAA
>NW_014582892.1:6744-6994 GCF_000485595.1 Priapulus caudatus
CCACATCTAACCACCTTTAATCACCTCTGACCACCTCTGACCACCTCTAAACACCTCTAACCACCTCTAACCACCTCTAATCACCTCTAACCACCTCTGACCACCTCTATTCACCTCTGACCACCTCTGACCACCTCTAACCACCTCTAACCACCCCTAATCACCTCTAACCACCTCTAACCACCTCTAATCACCTCTAACTACTTCTAACCACCTCTAATCACCTCTAACCACTTCTAACCACCTCTAA
>NW_014582893.1:0-1207 GCF_000485595.1 Priapulus caudatus
GTGTCGTGTCGTGTGTGTGTGTGTGTGTGTGTGTGTGTGTGTGTGTGTGTGTGTGTGTGTGTGTGTGTGTGTGTGTGTGTGTGTGTGTGTGTGTGTGTGTGTGTGTGTGGTGTGTGGTGTGTGTTTACGTCAGTGTGTGCGGATAGTATACGCGTATACCTGAGCGTCAGCATCCCGCACACGCTCTCGCCGGCGCGTGCTCGACGCTTTTTCCATGAGAACAGTAGTAGCCCGTAATGTTGCCCCGTGGCTACTGCGTGCGTGTGAAGATGGCGAGATACGGCCGGGATGCTGCTGCTGCTGCTACTACTGCTGCTGTTACTGCTGTTACTGCTGCTGCTGCTGTTACTACTGCTGTTGCTGCCGCTGCTGCTGTTACTACTACTACATGGCTGCTGCTGCTGCTGTTGTTGTTGTAGATGTTGCTGCTGTTGCTGCTGCTGCTGTTGTTGTTGTTGTTGTTGTTGATGTTGATGTTGCTGCTGTTGCTGCTGCTGTTGCTACTGCTGTTACTACTACTACTACTACTACTCGGCAGCTGTGTGCATCTCTCTCTCTCTCCCTCTCTGTTTGTGTGTGTGTGTGTGTGTGTGGGTGTGGGGTGCGTGTGTGTGTGCGTGTGTGCGTGCGTGCGTATGTGCGTGTGCGTGTGCGTGTGCGTGTGCGTGTGCGTGTGTCTGTATATGCGGCGGCTCCGTACGTACAACCGTGAGAGCGAGCCTCGCTGGTTCAGGGTCTGGCGCGTAAAGATTGCGAGACATATGCCAAAAGATAGAGGCGTTCAATAAAAATCGTATAATTTTAATATTTCGGCCCTCACTCTTCTCGTTGATAATAACTTAAAAATTAGCACGGTGATAATGACTTAATTCCATGACGCCGACACCGCACGCCAATAATAGAACAAACAAAGCCTGGGAGGAAGAGGAGGAGGAGGAGGAGGAGGAGGAGGAGGTAGAGACGAACCCCCCTCCCCCCGCCCGCCTCTGCCACCGCGATAAATCCTAACAACGATCAGCTATGAAGGCAGCGAGCGGCGGTAATAACAACTCGCTACCTGACTTTTTGCCCATACCGTTATACGCGCGCCGCCATATGCCATTATTGGATTTTGATGAATTAAAACGGTTCCCGATGCGGCCGGCCACAGAGAGATAGAGAGGGAGAGAGAGAGAGAGAGAGAGAGAGAGAGAGAGAGAGGCGGCGC
>NW_014582893.1:3522-6993 GCF_000485595.1 Priapulus caudatus
CTGAGCAAAAAGACGTTGGATCAACGTTGGCTGTCTGACGTTGGGCCAACGTTGGCAATATGACGTTGGTCCAACGTTGGCACGCTGAGCAAAAAGACGTTGGATCAACGTTGGCAGCCAACGTTGGCCCAACGTTAGCAAGAGCTAAAGACAGCCGTTGGCCCAACGTTGGCCCAACGTCAGCATGTTATCTGGAATTACCGTAAATGTTCCGCTAAAGTCCTGTCGCTACAAGGTCCACACTCAGGATGAGACCTATGGCGTCATGAAAATGTGGGTGAAGACACCAAAATTATGCCTCTACGATATTTAGGATTTTAGTTATTCAAACAAAATAAACCAATTTCATTAGCGGCCATCTTGAAATCCAAGATGGCCTCCATCCTATGCTTTTCTAAGTGTCATAACTGAGTTCTCCACTATCCGAAATGTGGGTATAGATACCAAAATTATGTCTCTACGACGTCTTGGAGTCTAGTTATTAAAATTAAACAAATTTCACTGGCGGCGATCTTGAAATCCAAAATGGCCGCCATCTTATGCTTTTCTAAGTGTGATAATTGGGTTCTCCATTATCTAAAATGTGGGTATAGCCACCAACATTATGTCTCTACGACGTCTGGGAGTCCAGATATTTCAGAAAATCCATTTTCGCTGGCGGTCATTTTGGATTTCAAGATGGCCGGCACAATACGCAAAAGTCAGCCTGGAAACATACCCAGTGGAGCTCCCCACGTATCATAGAAATGATATTTAACCGTTTCCAGCCTCTACCCAAAAAGTTTAGGGTCATCCTTATTTTGGATATCTGCCCCCTGACTATATGCCTGGTGATACAGCATCATCTCTATACAATCGCTCTCATCTGTTCTCCTTCCAGCACCAACCACCACAAGCCGCGGCATAACACGAAAAAGAAGGAAAATGCAAAAAGGGAAACTGTTCAAGAATCATGCACAGAATGCAAGAAGAGGGAACGTCTTGACGTAAAACGAAGCGCATTGTTTTTTCGATTCGCGGCAAATTACATGACACCGATGGGACCCCGACGGGTTTCGCCATCTGTGCGCTCCTCCGTGCTTGCCTGCGAGCAGACGAACGTGGTGTGTTTTCCCTCTCTGTCTCTGCGCACTATATTATGTTAGTCTAACCGAGGGATCGGTCGCGTGGTGAGGGACCGCGTGCAAGCGATGCGCGCCACCGACTAAACGCGGGCAAGAAAGTTGGCAAAACATCGAGGATTGAAAACATTGTTTTTTAGGCGAGCCCGGGGTATCTTGGTGAGTCTGGCTCGCGCCACGCACGCATGCATGCAAGATATGAAGCGAAGATTTCGCGCTGGCGGGGGCAGCTGCTGCCAGGCGTCTGTCGTGGATGCACATCCGCTGGCACATGCCACTGCTGTCTGCGCGCGGTACGCATGCGCGCCGTATATCAGTAAGAAGTAGAAGAGACCTCGTTTACGCAATCGACACAAAGCGCGCGCACACACACACACACACACACACACACACACACACACACACACACACACACACACACACACACACACACCGTAACTGGCCCACACCAATTCGTAATCTATAATGCATCGAGAAATGTCATTGCAATCAGCTCACGGGGCATTACGGGAACACGGCGTGCGTCCACCATCAGCAAACACTCTAAAAAGCGAAACGGAAAAAAAGACCATAACAAAACACCTGCCGTGAAACAAACAAGCAGCCGGACAGCGGGCGCACGCACGCACGCAGACGTAGTCATTCATACCCGGATTAGCTCTCCATAGTTACGAGGTGGCAATAGACTTGTATCGCGCACTACGTCGCACGCGATGATGGTAGTCGTCACTATACACGACACGACATAACGGTAACCTGGGCACGCGAGGGCAGTATTATGTGGGCGCGCGCTTCACCTGTTGTTACGCCTCTCACTCCTGTCTCATTGAGAACGTGCACGACATTAGCCTCATCTTGCGGCCTGGCCACGTAAACGACGTGGCAGTGTGGAGAACTGGGAGCTAACGCTCATGCTGCTGCCATAATGCCGTGTGATCACGAAACCGATGCACCGAATACAACACCACATACACACGCACGCGCTCACGCGCGGACGCACGCACACGCACGCACACACACGCACGCACACACGTGCAAGCAGTCGCGCGCGATGGCCCTGTCCGCTCGGTAAACTCAAGCCACACCCTCTCCACCGCACCCTCAATCGAAATGCCCTGGCATGCAGTCGCAGTTTCCAGCTTTTTTCATCTCCTACCCTTTCCATCGTCCCCTCATCTTCACGTTGTAATTGCAGCCAGATCAGCTTCCAAATGACCACGGTTATATTCATTTATATAGCAGCTCAGTGCAAACACCGATAGCTTGGCGGAGAAGGGAGGAGAGTGCCCAGGGAGGAATAGGCGTGAATTACGCAGTACTCGCTAAATTACGCTTCTCTCTCCCTCTCGCTAACTTCTTCCTCTTCTCATCTCATTCTGCGAAAGGCTGGGCCGGAATCCAGTTAAACTTGCCTTGCTGAACCTCATCGAGGGGCTTTCCTAAGCAGTATGATCATGATTCCGGATACACTGGAGCTCTCCCAAACTTCAACTAAAACACAAAAGTAAATACTCCTTACAGTGATATGTTCTCTACGCTTTCCCCCGTCCACCGGTACGGCACGGTTTAGCCAATATATAGAAGGATCCACCCTATAGCCGTGTTGAACTTGGCCTGCGTCGTTGATCTAACGACTCAGGGGGCTGGTCTCTGTAACTCTACTGCGTTTGAAATCCGTGAATCAACAGTGTGCCGGACACGTTTCAATGGAAAACGTATTTACTTGCGTGGCTTTCGTTGACGTTTCGCTTCTCTATAGCGGGGCAAGAATCACAAAGCCTATATGTGCGCTAGGTAATGGGTTTGTGAAGTAGCTTTAAGCGCAGCTAGGCTGATAGAGCTGCTAACAGAACTTTTCTATAATATCGCACCACGCAGCAATGCTTCGACGCTGGCGACAGCAGGCGACCTCATTAGCCCGCGTGTCACACCTGTACAGAGGAAAGTCACCGTGCGTATCAACACGTCTTACCGGTGAACCACAGGTGCTTGTTACGGCGCAATATATGTGAGTGGAATTTGCCTATTAACGAACGACGACAGACGGGTTAGGTCTTACGAGCATTATTCTTCCAACCACACATCACGAAGACGGATGACAGAGGGGGAGCACGTAACACCTGTGCCCCGCACCAGCAGGTAACTATAACTACCTGCAGCAATGGGTGATCATGTATAGGCACGCGGCGATTATCTTTCCCCCTGCGTGTCAGCACGGCACAGGTGCGTGCGTGTGTGTGTGCGTGTGTTTGTGTGTGTGTGTGTGTGTGTGTGTGTGTGCGTGCGTGCGTGCGTGCGTGCGTGCGTGTGTGCGTGCGTGCGTGTGTCTGTGTCTGTCTCTCTCTCGCTC
>NW_014582894.1:0-437 GCF_000485595.1 Priapulus caudatus
GGGTAATGTGTGTGGACGTACCATGGTGCGCGCATTGCGGTGTCCCCGGTACTACATCTTGAGCTGCGGTTGCGAGATGTTCCATCTCCTCCTTTCACCTCCTCTCATCTCCCCTCCTCTCCCCTCCTCTCCTCTCCTTCCCTTCGCCCCCTCTCTCCTACTCCTCTCTCCCTCTTCTCCTCTTCTCTTCCTCTCCTCCCCCTCTCTCCTACTCCTCTCCTCTCCCTCATCCTCTCCCCTCCTCTCCTCCTCCCCTCTCCTCTCCTCCTCTCTCCTCTCCTTCTCTCTCCTCCTCCTCTCCTCCTCCCCTCTTATCTCCCCTCCTCTCCTCCTCCCCTCTCCTATCCTCTCCTATCACCTCCTCACATCTCCTCTCTCTATCTCATGATATACATGGGTAATGTGTGTGGACGTACCATGGTGCGCGCGTTGCGGTG
>NW_014582894.1:563-3182 GCF_000485595.1 Priapulus caudatus
GTGAGCGAGGAGAGGATGAGGAGAGGAGGAGGGGAGGAGGAGAGGAGAGGAGGGGAGAAGGAGGAGAGAGAGGGAGAGGGCATCTCCTCTCTCTATCTCATGATATACATGGGTAATGTGTGTGGACGTACCATGGTGCGCGCGTTGCGGTGTCCCCGGTACTGCATCTTGAGCTGCGGCTGCGGGATGTTCTTAAGCTCCATCTCCTCCATCTCGCGGTCCTTCTGTCGCTTGCGGAAGAACTCTTGTATCCTCATTGCCGCGCTGCGAAAGCGTCCGTCCGTGCCCGACCTGTCAACACACATTGATTTATTTATTGATTGATTGATTGATTGATTGATTGATCGATTGAGTGAATGTGTGAGAGAGTGAGTGAGCGAGTGAGCAAGCGAGTGAGTGGAGTGTGTGAGTGAGTGAGTGAGTGAGTGAGTGAGTGAGTGAGCAAGTGAGTGAGTGAGTGAGTGAGTGAGTGAGTGAGTGAGTGAGTGATTGAGTGATTGAGTGATTGAGTGAGTGAGTGAGTGAGTGAGTGAGTGATTGAGTGAGCGAGTGGATGATTGATTGATTGATCGTCGTGTGGCATCGATTCGCACCCTCAAACCTGGAAAATAAGAACAAACGTCCCGAACGGAATGGGAAGTGCGGGAATTTCGTGGAGACGTACCCGGTTGGGGTCGCGGAGGGGTCGTCTTCGTTGTCTGGCGAGGTCACGCGCTCGCCGGGTGGCGACCCTGGACGACCTTGAACCCGCAACGCCCGCGCGTCCTCGCCAGCATCCTGACCTTCGAATATCACAAGCTCGGGGTGACCTTGGGTCGCCTCAGGGTCGGGGTGGCCTTGGGTCGCCTCAGGGTTGGGGTGGCCTTGGGTCACCTCAGGGTCGGGGTGACTTTGGGTCGCCTCAAGGTCGGGGTGACCTTGGGTCGGCTCAGGGTCGGGGTGACCTTGGGTCGCCTCACGGTCGGGGCGACCTTGAGATGTCGCTGTGTCATCTTGACCTTGGGTCGCCTCGCTGTCACCTTGATCACAGAAGCATGCGCTGTCTCCACCTGTGAGATGACGAAGAAGAGTAGCTGTCATAACTCGCAGACATGCACGCATGCACACGCATGCACGCTCGCATGCACACATACATATACGCCTAGTGAGAGCCCGAAACCGGCATTACACAGAATAATAAATTTAGTACAAATATCTATCCCTATAAAGTTTATAGATCATTTTTTGTTCAAATTCTTTAGTCTTCGTTCACTTTTTCTTTCATACTGTTTGATTCTCTTTATGTTGAAGCATTCACAAGTTGTATGCACAAGTCCTCTCCACTCCTGTCTGTTGTCTACAACATTCCTCCACTGATCAAGGACACAATCACACACACACACTCACAATGCAGCAAGATATCTTAATAAAATATTATTGAAATTACGTTACGTGACAATGATCCTGGTGCAACCTGGCACAACCAGTATGACCTCACCTAATATATATATATAGGCAAGCTATATCTAGGCTTGTAAAATTTAAGATACGTACATTTGTACACGACAATAAGAGTGTTACTACGTAAGGTCAACTTGAAATGCCAGTGTAATTATAACCCCGCCGCGACCCTTGCTGCGATCCCTCGATCGACGATTGATCAATCGATGATTGATCGATCGATGATCGAGAATTTTTCATTTTTAAACTTCTGTATTTTTCTATTAAAAAAAAATTTGTAAAAAAATCCTTATAAAAAGAAGTGGTGCCCGCACATGCACAAACAATCTGGCATGTTGTACTACCTAGTAATTAAACCTATTCCTGATTAGTGATAATTTAATCATAAATACTAACACGTGACAGCAAATATTTTTTTAGTTATTCTATAATGAATAATTGATTTCGTTAATTAACCGTTACTCGTTAACTTTGCACATGCAGATAAAGGAAGCGAACTTCTGGGGCAACGACTACGTCATGAGCGGAAGCGACTGCGGACACATATTCATTTTAACGAATAATTGATCTCGTTAATTAACTTCTTGTTAACTTCGCACATGCAGATAAAGGAAGCGAACTTTTGGGGCAACGACTACGTCATGAGCGGAAGCGACTGCGGTCACATATTCATCTGGGAGCGAGCGACCGCGCGACTCGTGGCCGTGCTGGAAGCAGACAAGCACGTCGTGAACTGTCTGCAAGCTCATCCATACGACATGCGTACGTTGTCCCTGCATGACCCCTCGTGACCCCGTGTGACCCTGCATGACCCCGCATGACCCTGTGTGACCTCGTGTGACCCTGCGTGACTCATGGCCGTGTTGGAGGCAGACAAACATGTCGTGAACTGCCTGCAAGCGCATCCATACGACATGCGTACGTGTTGACCCTGCGTGACCTTGCATGACCCCTCGTGACCCCGTGTGACCCCACGTAACCCTGCATGACCCCACGCGACCCTGCATGACTCCACGTGACCCCATGCGACCCTGCATGACCCCACCCGACCCTGCACGACCCCGTGTGACCCCGCGTGACCCAACGTGACCCCGCGCGATTCGTGGCCGTATTTGAAGCAGACAAGCACGTTGTGAACGGCCTGCAAGCTCATCCACGCGACATGCGTACGTGTTGACC
>NW_014582894.1:6572-6993 GCF_000485595.1 Priapulus caudatus
CCTGCCTCCGCTCGCGCTCGGGCCTCGCCTGCGGGCCCGTGTCCGACCAATCGCCACGCAGCCGCAGTCGCTTGATTGGGGGAGTCGACGGGAGAAGCGTCGCCCGCTCTCCCTTCTGCTCACTCCGATTCAGCTCCAGGACTCTCTCCTCCAGTTCCTGGAAGAGTTTGCAGGAATTTTACTGTAGTCAACCCTATCCGCCACCAGGCGTGAAGTGAATATAAGTAGCAGGTAACTTTGTACCCCACAGCAAACATTCCAATTCTAATGCTATCCTTAATCCCTAGGATTAGGCCTGTAGGTTTTGCACCCACAGTGAATGTTCCAACTCTAATGCTATCCTTAATCCCTAGGATTAGGCCTGTAGGTTTGGCACCCAGAGCGAATGTTCCAACTCTAATGGCTATCCTTAATCTCTAGG
>NW_014582894.1:11071-13249 GCF_000485595.1 Priapulus caudatus
CTCTCCTCCTCCTCTCTCTCCCTCCCTCCTCTCTCTCTCTCCCTCTCTCTCTCTCTCTCTCTCTCGCTCTCGCTCTCGCTCTCTCTCTCTCCCACCTCTCCCCCCTCTCTCTATCTGTCTCTCGTTAGAAACGCGTACCCGTTGCCTTGGTTCCCAGCATCCTACGATCGAACATCTTCACGGAACTGTCTGAGCATCCGACGGCTAGCTGGTAGGGCTTGTAAGGATTACACGCAATCGCCGTCACGGCCCGCCGACAGTTGATCAGCACATCCTAAAGATAGAGATAGAGATAGAGATAGAGTAATAGAGATAAAGAGATAGAGAGATAGAGATAGAGAGATAGAGATAGAGAGATAGAGATAGCTGGTAAGGCTTGTACGGATTACACGCAATCGCCGTCACGGCCCGCCGACAGTTGATCAGCACATCCTAAAGATAGAGATAGAGATAGAGAGATAGAGATAGAGATAGAGAGAGAGATAGAGTGATAGAGATAGAGATAGAGAGATAGAGATAGAGATAGAGAAAGAGATAGAGTGATAGAGATAGAGATAGAGAGAGATAGAGATAGAGATAGAGAGATAGAGATAGAGATAGAGATAGAGTGATAGAGATAGAGAGGTAGAGACGGAGATAGAGATAGAGATAGAGATAGAGAGATAGAGTGATATAGATAGAGAGATAGAGAGGTAGAGATAGAGATAGAGATAGCTGGTAGGGCTCGTCCAGATTACACGCTATCGCCGTCACGGCCCGCCGACAGTTGATCAGCACATCCTAAAGATAGAGATAGAGATAGAGATAGAGAGATAGATAGATAGAGATAGAGAGATAGAGATAGAGTGATAGAGATAGAGAGATAGAGAGATAGAGATAGAGAGATAGAGAGATATAGAGATAGAGATAGCTGGTAGGGCTCGTCCAGATTACACGCTATCGCCGTCACGGCCCGCCGACAGTTGATCAGCACATCCTAAAGATGGAGATAGAGATAGAGATAGAGAGATAGAGAGGTAGAGAGATAGAGAGATAGAGATAGAGATAGAGTGATAGAGATAGAGAGATAGAGAGATAGAGATAGAGAGATAGAGAGATATAGAGATAGAGATAGAGATAGAGTGATAGAGATAGAGAGATAGAGAGATAGAGAGATAGAGATAGAGATAGAGTGATAGAGATAGAGAGATAGAGAGATAGCGATAGAGATAGAGATAGAGAGATAGAGATAGCTGGTAGGGCTTGTACGGATTACACGCTATCGCCGTCACGGCCCACCGACAGTTGATCAGCACTTCCTAAAGATAGAGATAGAGATAGAGATAGAGATAGAGATAGAGATAGAGTTAGAGATAGAGAGATAGAGATAGAGATAGAGTGAGAGATAGAGATAGAGAGATTGATCAGCACATCCTAAAGATAGAGATAGAGATAGAGAGATAGAGATAGAGCGATAGAGATAGAGAGATAGAGATAGAGATAGAGATAGAGATAGAGCTCTATCTCTATCACTCTATCTCTGCTGATCAACTGTCGGCGGGCCGTGACGGCGATTGCGTGTAATCCGTACAAGCCCTACCAGCTATCTCTATCTCTCTATCTCTCTATCTCACTTCCTAACCAATACAGATATATATATATAGATAGAGAGATAAAGAGAGAGCGAGAGACAGACAGACAGAAAGAGAGAGAGAGAGATGGAAAAAAAGAGAAACAGCAACAGAGAGAAATAGAGAGAGAAGGTGAGGGAGAGAAACAGAGAAAGGGGGAGTTGGTAAAGAGAGGGGGGTTGGGGAAGAGAGATAGAGAGAGAGAGCGAAGGGGAGGGAGAGATGGAGGGGACGAGAAAAGCGCGAAATTCGCAACAACTATGTCGGAAAAGTGCCAAATCATGCCACAGGTGGCAGCACAGGCAGATCTCGTCTGCTCACCTCCTTGCAGTTTTCCACGTGACAGTTTGCCTTGATGCGGCAGTCGAACCATCGCACGGTCCCATCCTCGCCGCACGACAGGAAGGAGTGACAGTCTCCTGGCACGGTGATAACCTGGAAGATTCCCCATGTCGTCTAACGTCCCACACGCACGCACGCACACACACACACACACACACACACACACACACACACACACACACAACACACACACACTACACACAACACAACACTACGACACGACACA
>NW_014582894.1:14161-15752 GCF_000485595.1 Priapulus caudatus
ACACACACACACACACACACACACACACACACACACACACACACACACACACACACACAAACACACGCACGCACGCACGCACGCACGCACACACGCACGTACGCACACACGCACATACGCACACACACACACTCACACACATGCACACACACACACACATCGTCTAACATGGCAACACACGCAAGTCCCAGAACTTAATTAAAAAGTACGAAATTCTAAATTTGTAAATGATTTAATAAATTCAATTTAATCATTCAATAATTTGTGAATGTGTTTAAAACACGTATAAACGGGGTTCGTACACTCCAAGGCAAATTTCCAATCTCTCTCACTCTCACTCAATCTCTCTCTCCCCTTCTCTCTCTCTCACTCTATCTCTATCAATTGCACAACTTTGCAAGGGGGGTGTGGCATTTAGACAACAACAAGAACGCGTGTATAACCTCGTAGCAGGTGCCGTAGTGGCAGTCGTAGCTGTTCACAACAACAAGAACGCGTGTGTAACCTCGTAGCAGGTGCCGTAGTGGCAGTCGTAGCTGTTCACAACAACAAGAACGCGTGTGTAACCTCGTAGCAGGTGCCGTAGTGGCAGTCGTAGCTGTTCGCTCCGTACGTGTCCTCACGCTCAACCTCTGTGTAGAATATCACGCCGTCGCCGGAACACGACACAATCTGCACAAACGAAGATGCGCATAGCCATTAGTTAGAACAGTCTCCTCTTTAGAAGCTATCTTAGAATGATCTCTTCAGAAAATATCTTAGGATGACCTCTTTAGATGATCTCTTAGGATGACCTCTTTAAAAGATATCTTAGGAAGATCTCTTAGGAAGATCTCTTTAGAAGATATCTTAGGAATATCTCTTAGGAATTAAGACACTCAGAAAAATATCTTAGGAAGATCTCTTAGGAAGACCTCTTTAGAAGATATCTTAGGGAAATCTTAGGATGATCTTTCAGAATTACCTCTTAGAATGGTCTCCTAGAATTGTCTCTTAGGAAAGTCTATTGGAAAGAATCGATTCATAATAGACATATAAATAATTTTCATTAGGTCTAATGAAAGAAAATATGACACACATGTTCATATTAAACGTCCACCTACCCTCTTGTCTTTGCATCCTGGTAGGAATTTCGCACTAAATATGTTGGCTTTGTGTCCAGAGTTGATGGTAACGAGCACCTGCAAGACGTTACACCTTTAATTAACTCCACAACTGTAATTAATTACACACCTGTCACTAACGACTGTATCGGGATGCCGAACCGAGGGACAGTTTAGGAGATCCATAACCCTAGACCGTCCCCCCTCTCTTTGCGAGTGCAAATCATTTCCGCTACGTCGCGCGAAATAAAAATAAAAATAAAAAAGTGCTTCGAGATAGAAAATATGTAGAAAGATTTCGTTGGTCTGCAACCATGTATCTTCGGAAGGGGAGGGGGTACACACTACGGTTGCTACTGCACAGCCTGTTCCTGATGTTACACACACCGTGCTATGTGTGTGTGTGTGTGTGTGTGTGTGTGTGTGTGTGTGTGTGTGTGTGTGTGTGTGTGTGTGTGTGTGTGTGTGTGTGTGTGTGTGTGTGTGTG
>NW_014582895.1:0-6992 GCF_000485595.1 Priapulus caudatus
ATGAGAGATAAGAGGTGAGAGAGAGAGAGAGAGATGAGATGAGAGGAAGAAGATGAGAGAGAGAGAGAGAAGAGAGAGAGAGAGAGAGCTATAGAGGGAGGAAGTAGGAACGAGAGAGCCGAGGGAGAGAGAGAGAGAGAGAGAGAGAGAGAGAAGAGAGACAAGCCGAAAGGAGAGGAGAGAGAGAGAGAGAGAGAGGAGAGACATCACATCACACACAGATATAGAGAGGGAGAAGCGCGGGGAGAGACGAAACTGCGCAGACGCCTCCCAGTCTTCTAGACTAAGCTCTGTTTAGTTTGCTGGCGGCGTAATCAGATGAAGACAGTCTTGTTTTCGAGTAACCACAAGCCTGTCAGCTGATGCAGCGGAGTTCTGTCTAGTCCGAATAACACAGCGCTAACCATTAGCTTACTTATCTCTGCTGTAGTTGGCAAGTCGACTAAACTTTATATGTAGTCCATTCGGACTAACGTTAGACTAGCCGTGGAGCGTGGAGCGTAAACTGCTAGTGGGTTGGAGGGACATTCAACATTTTTGCCTTGCAACGTGTTTTGGTTCTTGCATCTATGGACAAATACGACATATAGCGCTATTAGCGCTCTCCCTATGACATACATTTGCATGACAAATATTGGCGAGTCGAACTTCGTGTCGTATTTACATGCTGAAATTCACTGCTTGCGTTCGATCATAGCGGCTCCTGCTAAACTCTTATGATGCGTGCCAGACTATATACAAACAATATTTGTCATGAGGAAGGAATCTTCGCTATAGACAAATAGTGTCGTAGGACGAGCGGATAGTATATGCGTATGTGGGTATTTTGCATAAGAGCAAGCAGACCCACGCTAGGGGCATTGCAAGTTGCAGGTGGCGGTCAAAAGGGTGGGTGTGTGGTCAGCGGAGCGAGCAGCGTAACGTTTCCCCGTGTCTGCGCTCTAATTTTGGCGTAAGGTCGTCGATCAGCGAACCAGTTTAATTACAGGGTTCATCAACACAAAGACAGACACAATTGCGGTAAAGGTAAAGTCGGCTAGTCATAAATGTTGTGTTTACATATCCTGTCGTTATCCAACTTCAATGAAATTCAAAATATATCGTCAAAAGTATCATGGATAATAATTGTACCTAAAATAAACAAGTTAAAAAAGAAATTAAAAAAAATCCACGTCGAACACCGTCGACCTGCGAAGCCGCAGCCCTGCTCGAGAGCCAGGCCTCCCCGACTCCACTCCGACCCTAGGCGTATACAGAACAGATATCATGTAAGATACAGGCAAAAGGTGATGCTCGCTATATATTATATTCCGCTACCTCCGCTCGCCTACTTCGGGGCAAGGACGTATAGATATTTAAAGCGATTGGCGCTCTATTGCGGACGTGGCGCCAGCGAACTGTCCCGCACTTGGTCAATGCTCCCGCAGCGCAGTGGTCGAAGGGCGGCGAGAAACACACCGCCGCGCGCGGCGTCCACGACACACAGTACACACCACACACAGGTCACACAAGCACACACACACACAACACGACACACACACACATCACACACGACACAACATGTTGACCACAGCACCACAGCACAGGCACGAAACCCACACACAGCACACAGCACACACACACACAGCAGCGTCATCGACACACGAACACACGACAACATTCACATAGGCACCACCAGCCCACACACACATCACCACAGTCAATCTCGACACATCACACATCATAAGATATATATATATATATCTAGTGAGTTAAGTAAAGAGCAATTTATGCCCGTTATCTAAACTCCTGATAATATATGATCATCGCCCTAAAGAGAGTTCTACGGCCGCCTACCTATCTATCTAAGAGAGGCCACCCGCGGCTCATTTGCCACTCGCGTTAATAATGATTATCTAGTGACTCGCGACGCAAAACGACGTCATAGCGACGGCAAGCGACGTCAAGCCGCCGGCAAATACACGTCATAGGCGACGGCAAGCGACCGGCAAGCGACGGCAAGCGACTGTGCGAACGGACGTCAACGCGACCGGCAAGCGACGTGCCAAGCGACGGCAAAACGACGTCAAGGTCGATCGGCAAGGCGACGCAAGCACGGCATTAGCGATCTCAAGTCGACGGGCAAGCGGAACGGCACGCCGACCGGTCAAGCGACGGCTCAATCGACGTCAAGCGAGTACGGCAAGCGACGGGCAAGCGATCGGCAAGCGACGCAACGATCGGCAAGCGACGGGCAAAGCGGACGTCAAGCGGACGGTCAATCGATCGGTCAAGCGACGAAAGCGACGGCAAGCGACTCTGGCAAGCAGCGTCAAGCGATCGTCAAGGCGACGGCAAGCGACGACAAGCGACGGCAAGGTCGACGGCAAGCGACGGCAAGCGACGTGCAAGTCGACGGCATAGCGACGTGCAAGTCGACGTCAAGCGACGCAAGCGACGCAATCACGCAAGCGACCGGCAAGCGGAGCGGCGAAGCGCACGGCAAGCGGCGTCAAGCACGGTGTGCTAAAACTGCGTCGTGAAAAATACGTTACCAGCTATAATTTAGGGACCGTCTGGGTTTGCTGGACAGAAATGTGGCTCTATTTCTCTTTCTCTCTCTCTCCATCTCGCAGGATTCGATCTCTCGTCTCGCTCTCTTCTCGTCCGTCCCCGATCCCTCCTGCTCTCTCTCCCCCCATCCCTCTCTCTCTCCTGCTCGTCTCCTCTGCTCTCAATCCGATGTCTCTCCCCCTCCCTTCTCTCTCCTCTCGTCGTGCCTGGCAATCCAATATGTGGGCTAGGTTTCCTTGCCTGCGTGCATGGCTGGCGTGCAAGCGGGCTCGGCCCATAATCATGAGCAGAACAAGTAAACGCGGGCAGCGGGCGGCAAAACTCGCGGTTGCTTCGGTGCGCTCGCGACATACGGTTTTACCGTGTTTGTTGTCCTACCGCCTAAAACGTGCGCAATAACTAATAGCGCATAGCGCCTATTGTTTCGGCGAGACGATATTATCTATGTAGGTGTGTGGTACTTGCTGCTGCTGTGCGAAGCCCTCGGGTAGTGTCGGCGGGCGCCAGCCCGACCGCCAGACCGTTAGAGAGGTCGGCTGCTGCTCTCTGCTATCAACGATCTAAGTTGAACGATACTACACCGCAAGTGGTGGCGTGGCAGTAGGGGAAATAATCGCCCGGAGCGCCATGCGGCGACAATTAAGAGAGAATTTAAGACCGAGGGTTTCTTACACACGGCTATAGGCAGTGCAGCGGTTTGCTATCCTTCGGCGGTATTTGACGTGCGGGGCTTTATTTTTCTTTTCTTCCCGGGCATGTACGGTAAATGTTTAGATATCAATTGCACGCGAAATCTAATGCCAGTTGGTCAAATGCCCTATCCTGTTCGATCGTTCAAGAGGCTATCTATGGGACACGCTAAAGCAAGCGCATGCAGCATCACCCTTTCTTTCATTGCTGTGAAGAATCACGCACGCCGTAGGTCGTCTTCCTTGTCGGTCGGTGCGCGAACATGCCTCCTCGCCATGCTCTGTCGTCCTCGATCCACCCTCGATTAAAAGTACGCTCGTTACCCCCCTTCGTGTACCGACACGCTGGGTCAAGTCGCTCACCCACGTGCAGAGCGAGTTGTTGTCGTCGTTCTTCACATCGCGTGTGCCCACACCGGTATTTCCGCAGCTCTGATTCGTTTGGTAAGCAAACATTGACAGCGCTGATCCAAGTGCGCCCAGATTTCTGGCGCGCGGCGTCATTATATTATGATAGTATAATATGATATAATAAATTTGTGTTTTGTGGCATGCAAGCGGTCGTGTGTTGTGTTGGTGGATGGTGTGTGTGGTGGGGTGCTGTGCGTGCGCGCGCGTGTGTGCGGTGTGTGGTGCGTTGTGTTGCGGCGCTGCGTGGTGGTGGCGGTGGTGCGTGGTTGCGTGTTGGTGCTGGGCGTGTGCGTGGCGGTGTTTTGTGGTGTGTGGTGTGCTGTGTGTTGTGTTTGTGTGTGTGTGGTGTGTTGTGTGTGGTGTGTGTGTGTGTGTGCTGTGTGTGCGCGCATGGCAGTGTGTACGGTCTTATGTGTTGATATGGTGTGTGAATGATATCGCAGTGTATTGTTTAAATGAAATTCCCACGCAATGTGACCCGGGCGCTGAAGAAAATGTTGCTTGCAGTGCGTTGGGTTCTGTCTGGTTGCAAAGGCACATGATAAAGTAGGAAGACTTAAACCACCGCCTCACACCCCATCCGATCCGGCCGGCTCCCGCTACACGGATAGGTCGGCGCAGAAATGGATGTTCACATCTCAACATGAACGAGATGAGCACTAAGCAGTGCTCCAGAAATGTACCTCCCAGACCTAAAACACAAATAGCGTTCAGCGACCACGTGCCGCGCATCCACATCGCACGTATTTTAACTGTCAGCTATAGCGTTGAAAATAACAGTTTCATCTTATAAAAATTAATTCTAGCTCGACTTACCGATACTATACGATAATAACATACAAGGCCATCCTTTAAAAAAATCTATGTTTTGCATGTTGGGTGTTCCCCGACATAATTTTTTAGTGTAGGTAGCGTAGGTCTTTCTTTTTGTGCTGAGGCAAATAGTATTTAAGTCTGTCTCAATGTTTGCACACACTGCTCTTGTGTTTCTCAGTTCGTAACTATAGAATGTAAAAAAAAATGAAACCCAAATGTAAAAAAAACTTTTGGGTCGCGGCTATTTTCGTGGTCGGTCGAGAACAGAAACATTATTTTGTAGAGATGGCCCAAGTTGAAACACTGATCACAGAAGTGAATAATAACAGCATTTCTATTATTATAGATTATATAATAATCAGAATTGTATATTGTTCACTCTCTGAATCAGTATAACGTATACCGACATAGGCAGGGATGTATTTTTTATTAAGTAACCTATATATCGAGACAGCGACACCTGGCGCCTAATAGGGGTCTAACCGTATATACACAGTGTTCGCCGTAGAGGTCAACGAATTGTAATCGCAATTGCCACCCAGGCGAACGCACTTACTACAGATTGAGGCATTATGCACTGAGCCGCTCTGAATTATGCGAGTGTGCGCGCCGCTACCACCGAGATGACAATTTAATCCGCATTTTCTCGCAGCATCAATACTGAATTACGCGTGTCTCCTGACCCCGGGGATCCGGCGAGGGAGATACATCAACTAGATACTAGACAATTCCGCGTTAACCCCGCCCCCCCCCACACACACACAGCACCAACACACACAGCACACACCAGCCACGCACACACACACACACACACCACACACACACACACACCACACGCACACACGTGCACACCCACACCACACACACACGACACCAACACACAACACGCATGCCACGCACGCGAACGCCGCTAATGGCACGCACGGCCACAGCACGCCAACGCCACGCACACACATCACACACACACGCGCGCGCACGCGCGCACGCCAACGCAACGCACCAGACACGCACGCACAGCGCAAACGCAACACACACACAACGGCACGACATCGCACATGCACGCACGCCACACGCACACACACACGCCAACACACACACACACACTCGACACGCACGCACACGCAACCGCACACACGACAATCACACAACACACACACACACAACACACCACAGCACAACGTCGCACACGCCAGCACACGCACCGCACACGCACACGCAACGACGCACACGCACACCACACACACACATCACAACACACACCACACACACGCACCACACCAAGACTGCTGATTCAACCGTACAGCAACAGAAGCAATCGGATTCACTTCGCTCGATGCGTGGACCAAACGTTAGCGCGAATGTACCACAAGTGAGTAGACTACTAGACTGAAACTACAGCAGCAACAACAACAACAACAACAACAACAACAACAACAACAACAACAACAACAACAACAACAACAGTAGCAGATCCCTTTCACTCCTTGCGGCCAAACCACAGTCTGAATGAACTATCTATGTGAGTGGACAGAAACTACTATAGTTGCAAGCGGAGGGCGCTGTCATGGAATTCCTTCTAATTGGTCTTCCGTGGAGTCCAAACTTCAGTAAATAATAGCCTATTTTAAGCACGCCAGCCTAGCTTAACATCACCAGCAACATCTGTGTAGAAGCAGCAGTGATGGGTTCACAGTGATTCGCATTGCGTATAGCAAGAGTCTATCCTTCGCATTGCGTATAGCAAGAGTCTATCCTTCGCATTGCGTATAGCAAGGGTCTATCCTTCGCATTGCGTATAGCAAGAGTCTATCCTTCGCATTGCGTATAGCAAGGGTCTATCCTTCGCATTGCGTATAGCAAGAGTCTATCCTTCGCATTGCGTATAGCAAGGGTCTATCCTTCGCATTGCGTATAGCAAGGGTCTATCCTTCGCATTGCGTATAGCAAGGGTCTATCCTTCGCAGTTTGTAAGTAACAAACCGTCCCAGAGCATTATTAGCGCTGGCCCGTGAATTACCTGACTGCAAAGTGAGAGTACATTTTCCGGGCGGCACCGTCATCGGAATTTAAAAAGCCCCATTGTGCTCAGTCCTTTAAAAGAATTTCCAAGCAAGTTCCAGTCGGGTACGTGTGGCTGGCTGCATCGGGCTCTTGTTCGATCACAGTTAATGCTCTCAGGCAGACCGAGGGTAAGGACCTCAATGTCGGTGCCTGCACACCAAGATAAGGGTGCTGGAGGCAGCGCACAGACAAGGTAACAATTTGCTCTGACAGTCATAAACACTGTACGGTTCGCGAACGTCAGTGGCAGTAGTGAGATACGACTTTGTATCCCCTCCTGCCCCTCCTCCCTTCCTCCCACCTCCTCCTCCTCCTCCTCCTGCCTGCGCCTGCCCCTCCTCCCACCTCCTCCTCCTCCTGCCTCCGCCTGCCCCTCCTCCCACCTCCTTCTCCTCATCCTCCTGCCCCTCCTCCTCCTCCTGCCCCTCCTCCCACCTTCTCATTCTCTTCCTGCCCCCTTAT
>NW_014582896.1:0-677 GCF_000485595.1 Priapulus caudatus
GAGAGAGAGAGAGAGAGAGAGAGAGAGAGAGAGAGAGAGAGAGAGAGAGAGAGAGAGATAGCGCGCGCGAAAAACAGAAAGAGCTGGGGGAGATAAGAGGTCGATCTATAGAGGACGCGTTCAGGATCTGTAAATCCGATAAGTATCAACATAGAAAGCTCAAATCTGATCGCAATATGAGGGAATTAAAGTAGGCGCGTCCCCGTTGCCACCTACAGCCTGGCATACTGTGCCACCTATACAGCTTAGATGGATTTCTGATTATTTTTATGAAGGAAGAGTATTGACGGTGGTAAGCTGCTTCATTTTGGAAAAAGACGGTAGATGGCGTTACGCTCATGCATATCACTGGTCGCTAATACCGAGAAGGGGCAGATTAATAATAATATTATTATAATTAATATAACTAGTTAATTATCTCTAACGTTGCATAAAGTTACGGTTAGCCGTCCGTTACGCGTTTAACACAGAGCAAGGAGAAGAAATAACAGCAAGAAAATAAAAACAGAAAACGGCAAATTATTTACTTAAACTTAGATGTTCCGAATTCATGCGAACCAATGCTTTGCTTCAATGCTATGTATCTCTGAACTATAATATATATGACCCGCTTCAGCAAAACCAGGATTAAGTAGGAAATTCTACAAATTGAATTATGTGCATATCTGAATAGATCA
>NW_014582896.1:1542-6992 GCF_000485595.1 Priapulus caudatus
TCTCTCTCTCTCTTTCTCTCTCTCTCTCTCTCTTTTTCGCTCTCTCTCTTTCTCTCTCTCTCTCGCGCGCGCGCGCTCTCTCGCGCTCTCTCTCTTTCTCTCTCACGCGCACAGACAGAAAGAAAACTTTTTCCTACTATCTTGCACATACGCTCGATGCTCACAAGTAAAGATGCACGCCGTCAATTCTTCTTTTTTTCCTCTCAAACTGAAATATCCGCACGCTCCGCGTCGTGCGTTCTTATTGTGAGTTCAAATAATAGAATCTCTCGGTGCATGCGCCTTTCAATTATTCCTGCCCTTCAACTTATTCTCCTCAGCGCGGACTTTGCCGCGCGGTTCATTGCGCGGAAATTGACGTTAGCAACGGCTCTGATTGCAGTATAGTCGTTCCGAGAACGAGCCGAGCTTGTTCTGACTGACAAACTAGTAGGCAAGCGCTGGTGTAGTTGACAGCTCGGTCGATTCCGCACTCTACGTTTTAGGACGCATGGGAGCGCATGGGACGCATGGGACGCGTTTCAGGACGCATTTCAGGACGCATGGGAGCGGCGCCATCTTCATAAATTTAGGTTCGCCGAACACTCGCTGCTAGCGAGCTCTAATAACAGCGCCATCTCGTTCGTCTTCAATCTTCTTCCTCTTCTTTCTTATTGCTCTTCATTTTCTTTGATCTTCTCGGGAAGACGTGCGCGACGACGACTCGCACTCGTCCTGCGATTGTCAGCAGCGTCGGCCACGGCGTTGTCCCGGTCGCGTTTTGCAGGTGCGAAATTTTCCACTCAGTAATTGCGCGCCTAATCTGCACGTGTGTGTGTGTCGCACGTGTGTGTCGCACGTGTGCAGCATAAGCCGGTCAGTACGCCGCGTTCACGGGGACGTAGGCAAGGTAAATCGCGGTAATTTAGCGTTCACCGAGGCAAAATGCGCGGTCGCAAGAAATACGGTATCTAAACAGATTCCGTATTCTCATGTAAGATACGGCGGCTGCTTGGCCCAGACCGACCCGAATAGAATTTGCCGTGCTTGAGAAGATACCCGGGATCCTCTTGGACCGCGCGTGGCATATTTCGCTCGTGTAAACGCTAAATCACCGGGGGCCCGCGGTTGCCAGAAACTTCGGTCAAAGTCTACGAATATGAATTTTAAGTCTCTGTTAATGTTTAGGTTTAGATTTTAATGTAGCGTTGGCCAGACATACCACTTAGAAACTAAGGAACTGCTTTAACGTGAAACTCTACGGATAAGCGCAGCGAATCTTCAATCACAAGGCTTGGCTGATGTGGTGGGAATGGAATCACAAAATTCAAAATCATCAACAGCCGTTTTATTGTACATTCACAGTAATTTACATCGCGATATATATGATGCTACCACAATATACTAACATTATTGTGATGAAAACCGACAACGGTCTTTGAATTTATTCTGCAGCCAAGGGTTCTGACGAACGAGCAAGGGACTTCGTCGGTCCCGGATGTGTCTGGTCAGTTCCGCGTCAAGACAGCCGGTAAATGCCGCAGTAGTCGGGGCCGCAGGGTGTGTACCGTCAAGATGGCTCCGTCCGGCAGACGCGCGTCGTCTGGGGACGTGAGTCGGCGGCGTCTCTTCTTGATCTGTTCTGTTCGGTGCTCTCGGGTGGGTCCATCTCCGGAGGCGAGTGCATGTCTCGGGCCGTGCTGTCCCGCACGGACCGTGTACATCAGGCGGCGGTACGCGCTCAACGCGCGCACAGAATTGTACTACGACCTGTAGCAATTCTTCACGAGACGCGAGATCGTCCGTTGTTGCGTCACGTGCAAAAGTTATTTAAAGCACAGAGAACCAAATCGGCCATAACGGTTTGTAATGGTTTGACAGCTTTTTTTCCTTGCCCTTCAGCGGAGTCCGTAGAAATACATTCAATGTTTTGCACCGTGTCTTTTCTTTCAACGAACACAAACACCTGATAATTACTCATTAATGCGTCATAAAATATATAATATCACTAGTAATTGTAAGTTCTTAGTCTACCAGTTTATTTTTCATGCTTAATATTAAAGTTCAAGGGAGGGTCCTAGGATCTCGCTTATAGTTCAAGAGAAAAGTTAGCGTAGCAATTTTAATTTCTCTTACTTTACGAAGTTTCTGGCACGGCTTTAAGCAGAAAGACTTAAGTTGTACAGGTTAAGTGAGACGTGCTGAATTTTTTTCTGCCAACGGGGCCCCGGAGCTTTCTCGAAGGCCGCGTATGTTATTAGACTGGTCCGCGCTGCGACAGTTCCAGGTGGTAAACGCGAGTGGAAGTCTTGGTTTTTTTCTTGGTGTCTTGTGTTTTGCGTTTTATGTTTCTTGTCGAGGCGCGGACGCAGTCTACGTATTTTATCGGCGTTGGTGGGCATTGGCCATTGTTTAGATGTTCGGCATTGTTCGCCTTGTATTGTTTTAAACGCAGCTCGCAGCTGCGCAAATACCGTAGTTTCTGGAGGCCGCGAATCAGCGTGGAACGCTCTGTCGCAGCGTTATTCTTGTCTCAGATTCGCGTATTCTCTCGGCAAATACGGGGTATTTACATCAAGTAGCGGAGGGTCTCGGCGTGTAGAAACAGAGGCTTATTGTAAGTTATGCCTATCTACTTACTCCCCTGATCAACTGCCAACAATCACCAGTGCCAAGCCATGCCCATCGCTCGGGATCGCACGTTCGACTCTAATCCTCCTAGCACCAACGCCATCATCGCCTATGGGTCCACTTCGCTCACGAAGTCAACTTTGCGTAGTCTTTTCGCACACTCAATCCTCGCTTCTTTCGTCGCGATGCATTCCTGGTGGGCGATGACGCCCGTGATGTCCCCTGGTAACGCTCTCGTCGGTGCCTGTCGTCGTTTTAGACTGTGATTCGGAAAGTCTTGTAGGTTAGGCCCTCCTGACCAAAAAAACAAAGCTGTGGTGTGTGCAGGTTGGGCTGGCTCTGAGCAATAAGCACGCTGACACCCGTTTTATCTGCGGCAACGGGCTCCCTTTTACATTTGGGAGCCGTTGTTACACTCACCGAGCGCGTCCACATAGTAAGTTCCTTAGGGCCTAAAGTAAATTTTTGCGCCGTCCTGCACAGCACTTTTTAAGGGCTTGAAGTTATTTTTCGGAATAAGATGTCACAGTCAGGTAAAACTTATCCAGCTGAGTAAGGATGTCCATAAAAGATCAAATTTTCTGCTTAACAGAAATTATGAGAATCTCCATCTTGACATCGTAGACCTCAACTAATTACTAGGACCTCAGACGCTCATGCCCTCAAAATGCACAATTTTTCAAAAATGTTTTGGGGGAGTCCCCAAATCCGGCTCCTAAGTGGCGGGCGTGCCCTGACGCAGCTTTTTAAACATCAAAAAATTAAGGCCCAGTCGAAAAAGTTCCTTTATGTTCTTCCTGGAACAGCGCCCCTGCTTTCAAAATTCTCGGATATCTGCCCTGATAATATGAGTGACTCTCAATCACAGTGACTTGTCAGTCTTTGTGAGAATGTTCATGCGTCAGAGGGGAATACGTGATTCGCAGCAGCGCATGGATATCCAGCGACCTCATTATGATTACTTTCTTTCCTAGTACAGGATACTCAGTTATCCCATACTGACTGTGATTGCTTAGGTTTGTTGCTGTCGTCCCAAGCGTCGTGCTATGCACCATAATTCAAGCTGTCATCAGTGATCGCACGCGAGGTGATCAGAAGGCTTGCTTTCAGATGAGGACGAGGACGCTCGCTACGCTGCTTCGCTAGCGATCTCCGCCTTCTGAAGTCGGACACTACGCGGAGCGGTAGGCGGCGAACGTTTGCGCAGCCCTCAAAGTTTAAAACTGTTCGCTCAGCGAGTCCGGCGTTGTTTTCAAAAGATGGGACGCAACATCTGGCGCAAATTGCGAATCTAAACATTTCGTGAACGTCAATTTGCAATTACTTTCACTTTATTTCACTTTTCATTCATCCTCATTTACTTGCTAAAATTCATTGGTATCATTTCGTCTCGCTGCTAAATCGTTTAACAGTACTGTTAGGTCATCGCGTTAAAATCTGCTGAGTAACCCTCCATGGGGGCCCGCGGCATCCTTTGATCAGAAGGCAGCGGACAGCGAGCAGCACAGCGAGTCGGCTCGCTGTATCGTTAGACATGAGGCGCTGGTTCGTTCATCGGGTTATCGCACACTCGAGCGCTTCGTTTCAGCTCGAACTTACCGCGTCAGGTGTCCAGCTGATAGATAGAAGCCTACGTAGAACGTACAGGGCTGAAATTTGGGGATCTGAGACGGACTAACGAATTTACTAATTCGGCAGTTTTACGTAATATTGGCTTCTTGGAGGCCTAATGGTGAGAGTTTGGTTGCCTCAGCGGAGATTAGTGCCAAGTAGTTACATCCAGAGGATGGTGGCAGACACTACTGTAAACAGTGGGCTACCGGTCTCCTACAGCAGGTGTTGCATATCGCGTTCCTGGACTCTCCCGGCTCGACGACGCTCTCTATTTGCCTGCCCTAGACCCATTGCGATATTAGGCTTCGCCTAAGGTGTGATTTTGCTTTTATAATTCATCGACGTCTATTTTTCAGCATAACATATCGGTTGCATATGAACGCTAACCATGGTAATTTGTATGGCTTTCGTATTAAAATACATGAATTGCTTGTGTCTCAGAACATATAATGACTTGGCTCTCAATAGTATCTGTTGAATATGTAATTTTAATATCATTACAGAAATTAGGGGCCATCTTGGCAAAACACTGGCGCGGTCATCCTTAAATTTTTGCATACCGTGGCTGAACATTTCTTAATTGAATAGGGCATACCCCGATCGGAGGATATATGTACCTCAATTTTTGCCTCGTGCTGTGTGATTTGACGATTTATAATACGATCTCCGGTAAAAATATATAGATTTGTTAAAGACCTATACCATGCCAAAAGCTAATCTAGATCACTCTCTTCTTAACAATCGGTTATTTGTACACTATGGGAGCGGAAATACATAGTTGGCTGCTATTGACGTCTAACGTTATTCACCCAGATATATGTTTTGTTGTAGGCTATATCCTAATTTATTCACGATACGTCTATCCGGTGATAGCAACAAGGGTATACGACGGAGGGCAGATCCTAAATCTGTGAAATTGCTTGGTAAAAGATGGTGTACCATCAGTACATCGCATGCTCAACACACAAGTTCCTTGTTTCGCACGCGCACAAAATAATTTATTCTGAAATAAAATATGTTTGAAGATATAAAATAGCTATTAGACAGTCGGCGCCCTACTTACGCGACGGATATCCGCTTGTAAACGTCAATCCTGGCCTTACCGGCCGACACTCTCTCGCTTCCCCCCTCCCGACTCCAACCCTCACCGATAAACTCCATGGATCCCCTCCGAATTTCACTAATTCTAACAATTGTCAAACAGCTTATCTCGAACATAAACCGCC
>NW_014582897.1:0-6991 GCF_000485595.1 Priapulus caudatus
GATATGACTTTTTCAGGGCTGACTACATAGGCATTTACGCGGAAAACCCTCACACCGCAAAAAATACGGCAGCACATGGAATAAAAATGTTCTAGGCGAACGACTGACGATTGAAGAACGTCCTGAGTTTATCAATCAACGCGAACACTACGGTGATTGGGAAGTCGACACCATGATTGGTCGCCAGGGAGGTGCGGTATTAGTCACCTTGGTTGAACGCAAATCAAAGCTCTGCCGTATCGGTCTTGCTGTCAATAAAACGGCCGAAGCGGTAAAAGACACGATGCTAAAGCTCTTGGGTACATTATCAAGCGTTGTCCACACGTTAACGTACGACAACGGCCCTGAGTTTGCTAAGCATCATGATATCGATAAGGAATTAGACAGCCAAGCTTACTTTGCACGACCTTATTGCTCAGGCGATCGAGGATTAAACGAGAATACCAATGGACTAATACGTCAGTATTTACCCAAACGTAGTAGCTTTGATGAAGTGACACAGGACAGGCTTAATTTCATCATGCACAGATTAAATAATCGACCCGAAAAACATTGAATGTTAGAACACCAATGAGGTATTCTGCGAAGGAACGATATTGCATTTAATAGTTGAATCCACAGGGTGACTTTTTTATCTATCAGCAATTTCTACCACTTAACCCTAGTCTTTTGATACTGTGTGCAGTCTTAATAAAACCAAATTAAAAATCACATCCATATGACTCAAATAATTGCAAGTTGCTAATCAAAAAAAGGTGGTGTAGGAAAGCACAACTACGGCAGCGTTAATTAGGCAGGCCTCATTGGCGGTTTATTACGGCGTCGTGTTTTGATTGTAGACTATGGATCTCAAGGCAATGCAACGACGGGTATTGGCCTTGATAAACACAACATGCCGGTTGTATTTAAGTGATGTTTTAGGGCGATGCAAAAGTTGAAGAATGACTTCAAGTCATACCTAATACTTCTGTGGTAGGTTAGCTTGGTGCGCCAGATCTGACTAATTCTGAACTTGAAATGATGAAGATGGGGTGATCGTGAATACCGTTTTGCAAAAAGGCATTACAAACAGTAAAAGATAATTACGATATACATTATCATTGATGTCCACCATCACTAAAATGCTGACGGTAAATGGCTTGGTTGGCAGCCCAATGTGTACTGATACCGAATTGCAGTGTGATGTATTATGCGTGGAATAGGGCTTTCAAGCATTAATTGGCTCATCGATACTATTCGCAGTCAATTCTAATCCAAAATTGGGAAATTATTGCTTATTAAGAACGATGTACGACCGCCCGAATAATTTATCACGAGATGTTTCTAACAACTAGCTCAACATTTCTCTGATAACTTTGTAACAATACGTCAAACCACGCATATACGTTTGGCTGAGGCTGCCGAGTCATGGTTTACCACTCGCTTTAATGTATGATAAGTGCGTGATTCAAGTGGGCGGCGCTGGCATACTTGGCCTTGCTCGCAGAAGTAGCTTAGGAAAGAGTCTCTGCGACAAGCGCGCATAAGAGCAATCTCATTCAGATGCTTAAGCACTAAAGACTTAACACGCAGGAACCGACAAGGAAGTTTTATTATATGGTAAAAAAACCAGGACTAGGTCGTGCTTAGATATGCTACTGAGTTCGGCTTCCAAAAGATGCGCTGATGCAATAAAGATAGCGAGCTGAAGAACCTTCCCGTCGAAAAATCCCACGAAAAGGTGAATATCAGCCCCGTTTATTCCAAGATGCCGGAATGCAGCTGCAGAATTGGCAGAGTCAATAAAGTCGTTCAGGTTTAGTGCAAGCTGTGGTTGTACTAGAATTGATGGTGGAGAATACCGAATTAATCGCAGTGAACGTTCGGCTGGCGTGCGTCTCAAATAGCAGGGATGCATACGATACTGCGAATTGGTCAGAGATCTTCTGCTCAGCCAGCAAGCAGCAATGTCTTTGTCGAGAATATTCCAACGCGAAGACCTTGAATCCCTGAAGAGCTATAGCAATGGAGTCGTTTTGATTGCTGATTTGGGTTTAACCCACGCCAAAAACAGCTTTGAGTCCGGTAGGTCGTTCTAGAGCCGCTGTGAGTAATTGCCTACGCTTATTGGACGCTTGATAGAAGACTATAAAGAACTACTAGATACTGGCAAGCTTTGATATGGGACATCGCGTGCCGCTAGCCTGGCTTTAATCTTGTTCGACTCTAGTTGAACACTGCGCAATTGTTGCAAAGAAAAGTTATCAGTAAGAGCGACAGAAAAGCTTGGTAAGAAGATTGCTAATCAGAAGTTGAGAATAAAAGAACCTGCTTAAAAAGCGCTAGAAGTTCAAAAACCTAGAAGAACACTATCTCAAACATTAGGTGCTCAAGTTGCTATTCAATGATAACAATAAGGGTAAGGGGAAATTGAGTGGTTGAGTATAATAAGCCTGGAATGCAGCTCGACGTATTTTAGAGCATAATTCAAGTAAGCCGAGAGTGTTTTAGACCTTATTTGAAAATATATGGACGCTGAAATTCTATTTTTTTATGATGAAGAAGATGAGTCTGATTTTGCTGGGCTTTGGCAGAGAAGAATAGCGATTCGATAGTCGGATTATGGTGATAATTTTTGAGCTAAAATAGGTGACTGTAAATTACTTTTTTCTAGCTCTATCTTGGATAGTAATACCTTAATTTTGTGGGCAAAACATGTCGAAGATAAGGCTTGGGCATTCTGAATTTGATTGTACCTAATCAAGAAAAAAGCAAAGTCCTGCCTTTAGAAAAGTTAAGAAACTATTTAAAGAAGGGTTATTGAGTCGTTTAGCTTATGCAGATAAAAATAAACCAAGCCATACAACTCCATCTCGAAATCCGTGGCTTGGGCCAGAAGCAAGAATAAATGGAAAAGAGGGCTGATTCTACTAACATAATTCTTAGGGTTATCAAAAAAAGCAAGCTGTATGGAGTTGAAATAAGGCCTTTTAACTAAGAGCAAAAGCATGTTTTTAGAAAGTGCTGCCACTAATACTGGATGCATTAAAGTGAAACACTGCGTAGGCAGCTTACAACTTTGACGGGCTCAGAAAATAGGTAACCTGACTGAATCAGCTCCCAGACTTCGAACAAAGATTCAATTGTTCTTTAAGGTCTCACCACCTTCTACAACGGCGACTTTACTCCTAAACGTTTTTATTAGAGAGATAGCAGATTCTAGAATAGCTTTATACCGCCGCTAAGCAGCTTAGTAATGAGCTTCTATCTATCTCAGCAGGCTGTCTGACCGGTAAAATAGATAACGACCTAATGATGAGTAGCCTGTCCAAAAATCTATCGATAGAAAATTGGTGAAGCCATTACGCCTTTTAATAGGTTAATCTGCCCGGTATTATTTGATCCGTAGGAATATCTCCATCTTTGTAACTTCTATATCAAAACGTGTCAGTGGGTAAATTGGCATTGTGAAAGCTACTAATAAATTCATTTCAACGTTATCAGTCTTGTTTAGCATGTAAAGGCTGGTACATTAATATTTATATGCTAATTACTTTGGTAGCTTTTCAAATTCCAGCAACCATGTTGATCACAAACTTTTGTTAGGCCTGTTCAAACGACGTAAGACTTGTCTTGATCCAGGAATTCCCAGGAAGGCAACTAGCCGCGTGCTCCGCTGATTGAACCGTATTAATAACTCGACTGCCTTAAGTGAGGCCAATCTCCGTAATTATAAATAGGCTGAAAATGAATAGGTAGTAAATTTTGGTCAATTGCACCTGCAGTATTTCCTCTTAGTTCTAGTTCTGTGAAGGTTGTAATTAACTGGTAATTTGGCTTTTTTCTCAGCCATAAAGGGATAAAGTTCTGTGTAGCTCTCTAGATTCTTTTTAATGCAAGTTCTGACTCTCGGACTATTTTCTCTGGCTTAATAGGTTTTACATATGATTGCGCATGATGTTAAAGGTAGCCGCTACTGCCCGGGTTAATAATAGCAGTGTCCCCGCATAGCCCCCAATTCTTTCTTGGAGCTTTTCGAAATACCTTATAAACTGATCGTGTGAAGCTTGATATACCGCGAGAAAAAATTATAACCAGTGCGTGGCAATAAATGTAAACGTTGCTAAGGCCAGATAATCTTAAGCTAAAACACTTATTAGAACCTTATCACCGAATTTTCTTTCATGCATGTCGTTGATTGATTTTGAAGTCTTCAATATTAATAGGAGAAAACTAAAACTAATTCTTTTATCGGCAATAAGTGACGAATGCCTAATAATTAGGCAACCCAGTCAAAGATCAGTAAAACTATAGATTTAATTGTTTTCGCTGCTTTTCATAGTTTCTAAAATAAATATGAAATTCTCAAAGTTAGCAATTAAACTCAATATTGTGCGCAACAAAGCTACCCCCACAGCTAAGGTCAATAGAGATAGATTAAATTTCCAGGCGATATAAACCCGCAAATGGGAGTCCACTAACATGGCAAGAATAGAAGCCAGACCGATAAAAGGCTGTAACACTAATTTTTTTTGAATTTCTGTGGGTTGAAGTTATGAGTCATAATCTTCAGTGAATATATGAAAAATTGTTAAAAATGGCTGGCGGCTCTATAAACTGAAACCATTCAAATTTATTATTGCTTGATTGTGACCAATAGAACTCGTATGCTGTTAAACGCAATTGAGGATTAAGTATACGGGATATCCATAGATTTAAAATTGTAGGCTATAAATCTTTGCTTTTAAATGCACTTAAGTAACTTAAAATTTACAAGCAGCATCCGATAAACATTGCAACCAATAACAAATAAGAAAATTTTGATTGGCTGAACCTGTATTTATTCTTCAAGAACATGTTGAAAAGATTTGGAGAGATAATAAATAAGAAACATAATGCTGAAGACTAATACAAAATAAAATGCAATAGGCAAAAGGCCTGCTGATAACGATATTTTTTTTCGAATCAGTTTTAGTAAGTTTTAATCCAAAAATACTAGTGAGATCATACCAAACTTCTTTAAACAAATTATGGTTTTTAAAAAAGTAACGAATCTGCTCCCAAGTATAGGCGTGATGACATTATCCTTCAGTAATCATGATTAAAACTGCAAAACAAAGATTCGCCCAATGATTATAAAGGTTTTTTTTCAATAAAAATAGCACTTAGACACGTGGGATGTTATGTGAAACGTATACAATGATGCGGTGCGTATGGTCTTAAAATCTAAATCTTCAGTAAAGAAAGCTAGCGAATGAAAAGTTGTGATTAACAGAAATGCAAAAGCATAGAAACACGCCAAAAAATTGGATCCGGCGCGTTTTTGATTTCACTAGGTAGTTCATGCCCTGAAAAAGACCATACATGGCTCTCATCTACCAGAACCATTTTCAAAGATAAAAACGAGTAACGTCATTCTTGTTTTCCCTCTGGAATTCACAGAAAAAACAAACAATAAAACCGCCTTCATCCATTTATTAAGGTTCCAGGCACACGCTGCCATTAGAAGATTGATCTCATCACCCTTGATGCCTTTTAGGTAATTTCTACCAAGTCTGTAATCTGACTTTAAATGACCAATAATAGGTTCTATTGCAGCGCGTCTTTGGCAGCGCTTTCGTTTTTTATCTCGTTGGTAACGGTTGTCTCGTTTCAAAGGGGGTGCAGGTAGAATAATGTTTGTTTCTCCAAAGGTCTTCTTACCTCTATAGCCTCTATCACAGACAGCATCCTTAACCGTTTTGCCACGACTGGTTTCAATATGATCCAATACCTCTGGCAAGGTATGATTGTCATGACAGTTACGCTCATGGCTGACAACACCTACAATGATGTTGGACGTTGCCGTAGCGGCAACAGAGACTTTATTACCATATTCATAAGGTTTGTGGTCTTTACCTTTGCCAATACAATAGGCATCAGGCTCATGGAGTGAGTAGATTTTGTTTTTATCTTTGGGTTGTTGGGCAAGCACACGCTCATACAATAAAAAGTCTTTTTGATAGCACTCAAACAATTCATATTTTGGAAGCCGTCTGCGTAGTTCCCTGATTAAAATACCGGCGATGGTGCGTAAACGCTTTAAGGCTTTTTTAGCGGGTGAGCGGCGTTTAGGGTGGCGAAAGTGACGTATTTGTAAGCGCAACCCTTTGACTTCTTTTTTGTAGGTTCTTCGTTGTTGGATACCGTGGGACTTTGCCACTTTGTTTAAGCGATTGATGATCTTAATCGCAAGCTTAGCATCCGTTGGATAAGTGATATTTTTCTCTTGAACGGTGGTGTCAATATTGACCGTATCCTCCAGAGCCTGCTTTCCATGTAGTGCCACGCTCATGGAGAATATCTTCTCAACGCCCTCTTTTCCAATACGGCTTCTAAACTTAACCAGCTCAGTGCTATCACAAGGAAGTTCTCGACTAAACTCAGTTAGCCCACAAAAGACTTGGTAGTAAGCATCACGTTTAAAGCGAAGGACAACATTTTCATCACTAAGGTTTTCTAGCTGTTTTAATAACAGCAAACCAACCATCAAACGGATCGGCTTTGACGGTGCTCCTGTGTCCTTTGAATAATGTTGAGCAAAAGCCTCTTCAAATTCAGTCCAAGGTATGGCTTGGGCTAATCGAATGATAGGATCATTATAATCCAGCTGTAGCAGGAGGTCTGTACCAAAAAAGCTCGTTTGGTGACCTGTGTTTGAGGGAGTTAGCATACTTCAACCTTTCGACCAGAAATATGTGTTTATTATAGCTTTTCTGGTCGAAAAAATCCTTTGTTCTGAGGGTAAAGCATAGTTACTTCAATGAGATATGACTTTTTCAGGGCTGACTAATTATATCCACCATTCGGATAACCATAACCATTATTATAACCACCGAAATTATTACCCCAGTTGTTTCCTCCTCCCCAGCTATTGTTGTCATCCCAGGAATCCATGAATTCTTCCATCCAATACATCGGAGTCCATTCGGGCCAATCACTTTCATCCCAATATGGTCCACTAGGTCCCATT
>NW_014582898.1:4348-6990 GCF_000485595.1 Priapulus caudatus
GGAGGTTGAAGATGACCTGGGACCTCAGTCGGTTTGCTATTAACCTCAACTTCTGAGTGCTCTCGGATATCTGCCAGCGCAACCTGCGTGACCGGTTCTAGCCACGCTAGCTCGGTACCAGCGTTGATGACCAGCTCTGCGTCTCTCGAGTTCACGACAGAGAGAGGAACGTCATGCCCGCTGGTATCCACCAGACATCGGGCCATGAGAGCTCCACTTCTTCCGTAACTCTTTCAAAATTTTGTAGTTGGCTCAGCCACTGCTAGCATGTCTTTGGGCCAGAGATCCTTGGCAAACTTTCCCATTACCACAGTACCGTGGTTCGGAGCAAGTACCGTGCGGCATGCTGCATGCAGCACCCGCCTCTGCAACCCATTCTTCTCATGCAGCACGTGCAGGACATCGTCAATGGTCAGATGTCCTTTGGTTACATCAAGCTGACACCCTCGGTCACGCATGAAGTCCAGTCCGAGCAACCCTCTGCGAGGACTCGATTCCACAAGCAAGTTGTGGGTATACTGCCTGCCGTAAATGGCCAGGTCCGTGCACAGTCCCCCCACTGCAGGGATATCATTTCCCTGAGCATCTACCAACGTCGTCTCCACTTCCTGCAGGCCAGGCCTACACGGGGGTAACGAGAGGTAGGTTGCCCGATCCAGTAGCGAAATTTCCGCCCCAGTGTCCACAGTGAAGTCAATCACTTGGCCGCAGAGTTCCACCAGAAGCTGCCAGGCAGCCCGCGGCCGAGGTTGGAGCTGACAACTTGTCACCTGGGCAGGCCGTAGCCCGGAACAACCGCGTACTGGATGCGGGGGTGCACATGGGCTGGCCACTACCCGTTACCCGAGTCATTATCCAAGGACCGGATCCAACGGCATGGCTGACTCCCGCGAGAGTACGATGGAGCCTCTGGCTCCAGTTCACGGGTACGGGTAGGGCAGTGGCGTGAGATATGCCCGTGTCTGCGACAACGGAAACACTGCACCGCTTGGCCATCTGCCCGTGAGTTCAGCCAACCTTTTCCACTGGCCCTATGCGGTGCGCATTTAGCGTCCCCCGCCATCAGTGCCTATATTAAGGTGGTAATTTTCTCCAAAGCCGCAGCTAGCAGCTGGGTCGCCGAAGATTTTATTACTGCGCCCTCCGATGGGATTTGTACCTTCCCAGGCTGAAGGAGATCACTCCCGATCGGCGCCTGTGTGGTGGCCACCGGGCGAGCTTCTGGTTTACGAGAAACGGATTCCCGAGTTGACCTCGTAATGGACTCGTACTGATCAGCGGCCCGCGCTGCGCATTCCGCCGTACCATTATCTCTGTCCATTACGTATATTTTCTGGGTCGCGTCTGTAATCGCACGGAGCACCAGCCAGCGTGCACGTCTGCTGCACTCTAATCGAGAGAGTCCGAGCTCAACCTTACCGACCAGCTGTTCTAACTCTCGTGCGAATTCAGTCCAGCTCTCTGTCGGCTGCTTTATCCGCTCCTCAAGCCGGAGCCGTAGTCCAGGGCACCAGATGCGCCGCTCGCTCCGCAGCAGTCCAGCCATTGTGACGTGCTACGACGTCGAAATGCCAGAAAAACGCGTCTAACGGTCGGACCCTTGTCCAGAGAATGTGCGCAACCTCATCGGGGTCTGCGGCTTGGTATGCCCAAGCAGACCTTCGCTGTCCCAGCTAGACATTTCCGGCCCCCTGCCGAAGACCGGGTTGACGGGTTGATACCCCCGTCGCCCTTCGTCAGGGCGATTCGCTGCTCCACTTGTTAGAGTTGCCCACGGGGTTGACGTGCTGGGGCATGGTGGGGCGAGCGACTCAGCCTTCCACCGTCCACTTCCTCCCACTGACGTCCGGCCATCTTGGGACTGCCTCAAACGGGGAGATACCATGTACCATCGCTGAGCGATGAGCGTGGGACTCATGGCTCACGACCGGGAAACCCATAGTTTCCGGTTGGCCTCCCGCATAATGGTCGGGCAATGCATCCATCAGCCCCAGACCCGCAGTTACTCCGCCATCCCAATTCCGAGGAGCCCGATCTGCCGCCGAGACTTGAGGGGCCTTGGCACTTATCTCCTGCCGGGTAGAACTATCTACTGACAAGCAGACGCCAAGGACATCATCCCTTGTTGGAAATGGGACACTGCGACGTGTCTTTTTCAGTGCAGGACGTTTCGGTGCAGTGGCAGTGGACGTACGCCCAGCCACTGCAACACTAGGGGTCCTCACACCCCCTGCAACCACAGCCGGGTACCGCCGCATGGCACCAGCCGCACGCCTGCCTACTGGCCCGGACCTGGTAGCGAGTGGCATTTGCTTAGAGCACAAGCCAACACGACCCTGCTGGAAACAAAGTTCCACCAGCACATGGGCTGTCTTCCTGCTCGCTCTTTGTGTGAATCCTGGTCACGGCACAACTGTGACGGTTGAGCCAGTCACGGCCTCAAAGTGCCACAGGTTCGATCGTGGATTCACTCGCAGACGCGAGTAGGTACAGAAGACAACAATACCAAGTTGAGTGTTTGAACCGGGAACGCCGGTGCTTTTATTGGCCCGCCGACCAACAAGCCGGTGGCCATAAATACTACACAAACTTGGGCTAAATGCCCAGAAACAGAAACAGTAGTCACACAGTAACAAGCAATG
>NW_014582899.1:0-1370 GCF_000485595.1 Priapulus caudatus
CTCCCCGTTTGAAGCAGTCCCAAGACAGCCGGACGTCAGTGCGAGTGGACGGTGAAAGGCTGAGTCGCTCGCCCCACCGTGCCCCAGCACGTCTACCCTGTGGGCAAGTCTAACGGGTGGAGCAGTGAATCGCCCTGACGAGGGTCTTCGACAAGGGGCCGGAAATGTCTAGCTGGGACCGCGAAGGTCTACTTGGGCATACCAAGCCGCAGACCCCGATGAGGTTGCGCACATTCTCTGGACAAGGGTCCGAGCCGTTAGACACGTTTTTCTGGCATTTCGACGTCGTAGCACGTCACAATGGCTGGACTGCTGCGGATCGCATCTGGCTGGTGCCCTGGACTACTCGGCGTCTGCCGTTTTGTACGAATGTACGGGTAAGTCCTCCGAGGAAGAGATTCGCTGGGCGCTGACGGCTAGGCTGCAGCTTCCTGGCTCTGAACTCGACAGACGGCTCCGGCTCGATGAGCGGATAAAACAGCCGACAGAGAGCTGGACTGAATTCGCACGAGAGTTAGAACAGCTGGTCGGTAAGGTTGAGCTCGGACTCTCTCGATCAGAGTGCAGCAGACGTGCACGCTGGCTGGTGCTCCGTGCGATTACAAACGCGGCCCAGAAGATTTACGTAATGGACAGAGATGACGGTACGGCAGAATGCGCAGCGCGGGCCGCTGATCAGTACGAGTCCATCACGAAGTCAACTCGGGGATCCGTTCCTCGTAAACCAGAAGCTCGCCCGGTGGCCACCACACAGGCGCCAATCGGGAGTGATCTCCTTCAGCCTGGGAAGGTACAAATCTCATCAGAGGGCGCAGTAATAAAATCTTCGAAGACCCAGCTGCTAGCTGCAGCTTTGGAGCAAATTACCACCATAATACAGGTGATGGCAGGGGACGCTAAATGCGCACCGCATAGGCAGATGGCCAAGCGGTGCAGTGTTTCCGTTGTCGCAGACACGGGCATATCTCAACCTTGTTGAAACAGAACCTTGTTGGACATGTTGGCAAAGGTGGGGTGTGAGCAGAAGAATGACTTGGACCAACATCTTCCTTATGTAATGGCAGCCTACAGAGGTACAGCCCAAGAGAGTACGGGGTTAAGTCCAAACCTCATGATGTTTGGTCGTGAGGTTAGCTTGCCGGTAGAGCTCATGTTTGACCGACTCCCAGGTCCGGAAGCACCGGATTGTCCTGTGGAATACGTTGAATGGGTGAGAATGGCTACCCGCGCTGCGCATCGGCGTGCCCGCGAGATACTTCTAAGGGTGGCGGAAAGACAGAAACGCAACTACGACAAAGCTGGTACGTGGGTCTGGCGATATTACCCTCCGGAATCTGGAAAGCTTGGGAATCCGTGGCAGGGTCCTCTCC
>NW_014582899.1:2371-4895 GCF_000485595.1 Priapulus caudatus
AAGGGCGTTACCCTTTCCTTAGCCTCGGCTGGTTACGGACAGTAACCCCGAGAGCAGGCACGTAAGGCAATTCTCATTCACGCAAGTTGCACTCCACGAACGAGTCAGTCAGATAGCCTTGTGTGTCAATCCTAGGGACACTGTAAGACAGTTATTGCGACGTAATGCTTTCCGCACGTGAGACCGATTGAACACAGGCACGGGTGAGGATCACACTTCTCCGTCGGTATACGACGCCAGTATATCGGGTAATGGTGGGCCTGACGCAGTCCTACAAGTACGAAGGTTGTTCCGTAAGAGGATTCAGGCAAAGTACTACCTTACCTCTGTCCGAGTCAAAGCAGTGGCGCCCCTTCCGTGTGAGTAAGCACTCTTAGATAGAGACGTGTGAAACCCGGACACCCCCATTGCCAGCGTATTGGTTTGTTCGTGGCAAGGGTGAGAGTGATCACTAACCTACCACGTGGCAATTAGCGCGTGGTAGTGATTCATTGCATCGACAGTGAACAGTGGTAACGCGAAACACACGCTCCGAGACCACGTGGCACCTCCATGCATAGGTACTCGGAGCAGGCATGTTCTTAAGGGGGTTCAGGCTAGGCTCGCGGGAGTGTTTCTCCGGAGCTATGGCCGCCCCGTTAAAAGAAATGCCCCTGCATGGAATTGGTTGCTACCGTTGTGTCTTCTATGTCTTAACGATGTGGCTTGGCAAGGATCGGAAAGGTGATTCTCATGCTGAGTGCTCTCGCCGGAAGTGGAGAGATGAGTTGCGTGGCTTCATTCTCCCAACCCATATAAGCTTGGCCGGTGCTCACCCGCAACCAAGTATGGCCGACTCAGAAAATCTTCTCGATTCAGTGCTGCAGCTAGACGATCGATGCATGGAAACAGAGCCATGGATAGGCTCACCGGTGTCTACCGAGCTGGAAATAGAACTCTCGGAGCCCAGGGCGGGTCCTGCGTTCTCTGCCACCACCGTGGGAGAGACTGCTTCCTTCATCGGAGTCTTCCCAGAGCAGGAGCCCCTCGCGGGGTCATCCTAGAATCATACCACGCGGGAGAGCACGAACAAGAGTTCCACTGCCGAACCGGGAACACTCATGCTTGTCCGGTGAAAGACTGCCGATTCCGGACGCCGGTGGGCCTCGTCTACAGGATGGTCCAGCACCTGAGCCGGGTCCACCAGGTGCAGAGGAAGCACACATCTGCGGTGTCTAGCGCCTGGGCGACGACGGCGGACCCTCCTACGGCCCACAAGCGTGCGGGTGCGGGATATCTGCTGCCGTTGGAGGGAGTTACGATTCCAGACCCAGACCATTTCCGAAGGCAAGCAAAGGTGGCACGCGTGGCAGCAGCAGAGGGCTCCGCTAAGGAGGGGCGTGGCAGGAAGCAACGAGTCTCACCCCTGGGATCCGCGGCGAGGAGGAACCGGCGCTCGAGCAGGGACTGCTTTGCCGCTGAGGCGGACTCACATTGAAGTTGCCACCGCATCTCATAGAGCAGCAGCCTCGGCCTCGCATTGGGCTGAGGATGCAGATGTCGGCTGCGGAGCTCCGTGTCGCAGAGAGCATGATGGAGGCTCGGCTGCTGGATGATACGCGCGACCTAATCGCACTACGTGCTACTATACGGGAGAGAGCGTGTACGGAAACTTGGTAGATAGGCGTGATAATGTAATAAAACATTTATTGAGACGTAAAAACCGAATATGGTATCTTTTGTTTTTTCATATATTGTGCATGTCTGTAGTATGTCGGTTGTTTCGATATAAAGCGGCATGATACGACGTGTTTAAACTTTATATATTTTGTGTATAGTGTAATAGTTATTTGGAGATGTAATACGGTTGACCTATGCTGCGTCATGGGTTTATTTCGCACTGCTCCTACACGTGTATTGTGCCGGTGCAATTGATATAAATGAATGTAATGAATTAAAATGAATAATGTAAAAGTAAATTTTAGTTTGCCCCGTGCTATGGTGTTTTGTTGTTACCAGTGGCGTCTAGTTTGACGTAGATGCATTGTTGTAGGTTTTTGTCACGCGGGCTGGGGTTGCGTACGGTGTTGTTCGCGACGGGTGAGTACCCGCCCGTTGTTGCAAGCCGTCCGGGCCTCACTGCGATGCGTTTTCAGTATTGTTCTTTTTGTATTTGAATTGTATGAAGTCACGCGGGTTTTTTTAAGCATATTATTGGGCAGACCGCTTTTGTTGTGAACCCTCGTACGAGCCTTGCCGAGGCGGCAAGACTCGGAAAAAGGAAGGGGGTAATGTAGCGGTCAAGGGTCACCAGGATCACGTGACCCGCGTCCCAACGGGATTTGGATGTAAGGTTTCACCTACGTCACGCGGTGTGAATCCCTGTATCTTGTTTGATGATTACGTGGCATAACGACGTGACAACTATTAGTATATGAGCTGCTGTTTCTCGCAGTAGAAGAGAGCACTGGTGTTTTTCTCCAGGTGCTCCGAGGTACACAACGCGAGGACCAGCGAGTGGCAAGGTAAACGATCACGCTTTTTC
>NW_014582899.1:5849-6990 GCF_000485595.1 Priapulus caudatus
AGACCCCGATGAGGTTGCGCACATTCTCTGGACAAGGGTCCGAGCCGTTAGATGCGTTTTTCTGGCATTTCGACGTCGTAGCACGTCACAATGGCTGGACTGCTGCGGAGTGCATCTGGCTGGTGCCCTGGACTACCCAGCGTCTGCCGTTTTGTACGAATTTACGGGTAAGTCATCCAAGGAAGAGATTCGCTGGGCGTTGACGGCTAGGCTGCAGCCTCCCGGCGGCTCCGGCTTGATGAGCGGATAAAGCAGCCGACAGAGAGCTGGACTGAATTCGCACGAGAGTTAGAACAGCTGGTCGGTAAGGTCGAGCTCGGACTTTCGATTAGAGTGCAGCAGACGTGCACGCTTACTGGTGCTCCGTGCAATTACAGACGCGGCCCAGAAAATTTACGTAATGGACAGAGATGATGGTACGGCGGAATGCGCAGCACGGGCTGCTGATCAGTACGAGTCCATTACGAGGTCAACTCGGGGATCCGTTCCTCGTAAACCAGAAGCTCGCCTGGTGGCCACCACACAGGCGCCGATCGGGAGTGATCTCCTTCAGCCTGGGAAGGTACAAATCCCATCGGAGGGCGCAGTAATAAAATCTTCGGAGTCCCAGCTGCTAGCTGCAGCTTTGGAGCAAATTACCACCTTAATACAGGCACTGATGGCGGGGGACGCTAAATGCGCACCGCATAGGGCCAGTGGAAAAGGTTGGCTAAATTCACGAGCAGATGGCCAAGCGGTGCAGTGTTTCCGTTGTCGCAGACACGGGCATATCTCACGCCACTGCCCTACCCGTGAACTGGAGCCAGAGGGTCCATCGTACTCTCGCGGGAGTCAGCCACGCCGTTGGACCCGGTCCTTGGATAAGGACTCGGGAAACGGTAGTGGCCAGCCCATGTGCACGCCCGCATCCAGTACGCGGTTGTTTCGGGCTATGGCCTGCCCAGGTGACGAGTTGTCAGCTCCGACCTCGGCCGTGGGCCACCTGGCAGCTTCCGGTGGAACTCTGCGGCCAAGTGATTGACTTCACTGTGGACACTGGCGCGACAATTTCGCTACTGGATCGGGCAACCTACCTCTCGTTACCCCCGTGTAGGCCTGGCCTGCAGGAAGTGGAGACGACGTTGGTAGATGCTCAGGGAAA
>NW_014582900.1:2523-4910 GCF_000485595.1 Priapulus caudatus
GAGAGAGAGAGAGAGAGAGAGAGAGAGAGAGAGCGGTGAGAGAGAGAGAGAGAGAGAAGAAAAGACGATAGAGAAGGACAGAGAGAGAGAGAGAGAGACAGAGAGAGAGCGCGTGAGATAAATGAGGAAGGAACACTGTTATAACAGCCGTACACAACCGTAACAACCGTAGACACTACCCGCGCCGCCTATAATACCGCGACCGAGGTGGCTGTGGGAAAGATACAATTACGCCTCGCAATGCGTGACCGTGCCTTCGAGTCTAGAACTACTACGTCGCATATTTCTATAAGTCCACCGTGGGGATTTATCATAGCCTCCACGGCCGTACACACACCTCCACCATTCACAACGCGAGGTCAGATGCTGAAGGTCAGAGGTCAGAGGTCAGATGCTGGTAGTCAGAGGACAGATGTTAGATGCTCGAGGTCAGAGGTCAGATGTTAGATGTTAGATGTTAGATGCTGGAGGTCAGATGTCAGATGTTGTTGGTCAGTGCTGACCTCTCAGACTCACCTGGGATGCAGGTCGACGTCCGGCGGCACGGTGATGTACTGCGGCCACGGCACGCGCTGGTCCCTCAGTAGCGTCGAACACGGTCCTCCCCTCCCCCTTCCTCCCCCTCCTCCTCCCCCTCCTCCACCTCCTCTGTGTTGCATCATGCCTCCTCGTCTTTCTTCCATGTTGTCTCTGTGGTCGCGAGTAGGTGCTTGCTGCTAGCTAGTTGTGTATCAATGTCAATAGCCACTCATCTCTCTGTCTATCGCAGCTTTCACTGCAGAGTGGTACTGGTAGACCTCTCTATCTATCGCAGCTTTCACTGTAGAGTGGTACTGGTAGACCTCTCTATCTATCGCAGCTTTCACTGTAGAGTGGTACTGGTAGACCTCTCTATCTATCGCAGCTATTACTATAGAGTGGTACTGGTAGACCTCTCTATCTATCGCAGCTTTTACTGTAGAGTGGTACTGGTAGACCTCTCTATCTATCGTTGCTTTAACTATAGAGTGGTACTGGTAGACCTCTCTATCTATCGTTGCTTTAACTATAGAGTGGTACTGGTAGACCTCTCTATCTATCGCAGCTATTACTATAGAGTGGTACTGGTAGACCTCTCTATCTATCGCAGCTATTACTATAGAGTGGTACTGGTAGACCTCTCTATCTATCACAGCTTTCACTGTATATATATATGTATAGATGTGATGCTGATAGGTGAGTGTCACTGTGCTACACTCACTCCCTCACACTGATAGGTGAGTGTCACTGTGCTACACTCACTCCCTCACACTGATTGGTGAGTGTCACTGTGCTACATACACTTACTGATTAGTGCTTCACTGCTTCATCTATACTTAAAAGCACTCCCGCTGTCACATGTCCCTGCAGTGCTTAGGGATAAACGCAAACGGTGTATGCTAAGCACGTAGTACTGTCACGGTCACATATGTTCCCACACTGTTTCCCAGTGCACATACCTATGTATGTACTGTACATATAATACTCTCACTGTCACATGCTCCTACACTTGTCAATATCCCGAGTGTTCCCACAGGTAACTGTAGTAGCTACAGGTAGCTGTGTCAAGGGTCACACCGTCCGTAGACCACGTAGCCTGAGGTGAAGTCTAACCCGCATGCACATAATAATATACACTGCGTACATAACACACTGCATCCGTCTGCCACGCACACGCAATGAGAATGTAATGTGACGTAAGCGTAGCCCGCGACAGACGCCTAACGTTGTCGCTTAACAGACGCGTAACGTCAAGCGTGCAAGATATAGCCCCGCGTTACGAATGCACACGTGGACGCACGACAGAGGCATGCAACGGAGTCGTTAGCTCACACTCATCCAGGGATAGCTAACGATGTCGTTAGCTCACACTCATCCAGGGGTAGCTAACGATGTCGTTAGCTCACACTCATCCAGGGGTAGCTAACGATGTCGTTAGCTTTCACTCATCTAGATGTATCTAATGATGTCGTTAGCTCTCACTCATCCAGGGGTAGCTAACGATGTCGTTAGCTCACACTCATCCAGGGGTAGCTAACGATGTCGTTAGCTCACACTCATCCGGGGGTAGCTAACGATGTCGTTCGCTCACACTCATCCAGATGTAGCTAACGATGTCGTTAGCTCTCACTCATCCAGATGTATCTAACGATGTCGTTAGCTCTCACTCATCCAGGGGTAGCTAACGATGTCGTTAGCTTTCACTCATCCAGATGTATCTAACGATGTCGTTAGCTCTCACTCATCCAGGGGTAGCTAACGATGTCGTTAAATTTCACTCATCCAGATGTATCTAACGATGTCGTTAGCTCTCACTCATCCAGGGGTAGCTAACGATGTCGTTAAATTTCACTCATCCAGATGTATCT
>NW_014582900.1:5778-6986 GCF_000485595.1 Priapulus caudatus
CTATGCAGATTAACTGTAGAGTGGTACTCGGTAGACCACTCTATCTATCGTCAGCTTTCACTGTAGAGTGGTACTGATAGACCTCTCTATCTATCGCAGCTTTCACTGTGTATATATATATGTATAGATGTGGTGCTGATAGGTGAGTGTCACTGTGCTACACTCACTCCCTCACACTGATGGGTGAGTGTCACTGTGCTACACACACTCCCTCACACTGATTGGTGAGTGTCACTGTGCTACACACACTCCCTCACGCTGATTGGTGAGTGTCACTGTGCTACACACACTCACTCACACTGATTGGTGAGTGTCACTGTGCTACACACACTTACTGATTAGTGCTTCACTGCTGCATCTATACTTAAAAGCACAAGTACTCCCGCTGTCACATGTCCCTGCAGTGCTTAGTGATGAACGCACACGGTGTGTGCTAAGCACGTAGTACTGTCACGGTCACATATGTTCCCACACCGTTTCCCAGTGCACATACCTATGTATGTACTGTACATATAATACTCTCACTGTCACATGCTCCTACACTTGTCAATATCCCGAGTGTTCCCACAGGTAACTGTAGTAGCTACAGGTAGCTGTGTCAGGAGTCACACCGTCCGTAGACCACGTAGCCTGAGGTGAAGTCTAACCCGCATGCACATAATAATATACACTGCATACATAACACACTGCAGCCGTCTGCCACGCACACGCAATGCGAATGTAATGTGGCGTATAAGCGTAGCCCGCGACAGACGCCTAACGTTGTCGCTTAACAGACGCGTAACGTCAAGCGTGCGAGATATAGCCCCGCGTTACGAATGCACACGTGGACGCACGACAGAGGCATGCAACGATGTCGTTAGCTCACACTCATCCAGGGGTAGCTAACGATGTCGTTAGCTCACACTCATCCAGATGTATCTAACGATGTCGTTAGTTCACTCTCATCCAGATGTATCTAACGATGTCGTTAGCTCACACTCATCCAGGGGTAGCTAACGATGTCGTTATCACACTCATCCAGGGGTAGCTAACGATGTCGTTAGCTCTCACTCATCCAGATGTATCTAACGATGTCGTTAGCTCACACTCATCCATATGTATCTAACGATGTCGTTAGCTCTCACTCCTCCAGATGTATCTAACGATGTCGTTAGCTTTCACTCATCCAGGGGTAGCTTACGATGTCGTTAGCTCACACTCATCCA
>NW_014582901.1:0-5824 GCF_000485595.1 Priapulus caudatus
ATGGTAGAAAAAGCCATTACTGTGCCCAGGAGGTCACAGGTCAAAGGTCAATGGGGCACAGGGAGATTTTAGACATTTTCTGAGGACATGGTCTGACGGAGCGATTGAAAAACTTTTTTGTTTCAGCGGTGACCTAGCATTTTTATGGCTTTATTGAAAGGACCATGAAATGTACTTTCTGCTGACATGCCAAGAGTAAGTGTCGGATAACCTTTTGACCCTCAAGAGGAGGGGCTAACAGACAGTAAACAAATCCATGTTTAACCCTCCTCTTGAGGGTCAAAAGGTTATCCGACACTTACTCTTCGCATGTCAGCAGAAGGGACCGGCAGTCAAATTCTTTTTATAGATTCTACTAGCAAACCCCCTGCCTGGATGTACGAGGCTACAATGTCACAGTGAAATTTCAAAAGCTAAATTTGGTTGAAGAAGGTTTATGCTCCTTAAATCCTATAATTACTATGGCATTCTGTACTGTCAGTATTTTACATGTAACGTATGCCACTGCCAGTGGCCACTGCCAGTGCATGTGGTGGTGGCTGTGTAGTTTTTGCCTGCGTTAATTAGTTACAGGTGGCAGCTCTCTATTGCAGCCTGTAGGCTTGCGTAGGTAAATGGATGAGTGCTTACCTATTCTGTCTTGCAAATAGTTGTTGCTACTACGTACGATGGGAACTTCCATCTTTAATCTGAAGACACTTAAACGTACGCGCCATCTCGTGGCAACTTTCGTAACGATCCCAACAAACATTCCTTTGAGAAGGTTCCTGATACCATCCCTGTGCATTCCACTGTTTCGGCATGTATGTGAACACATTTGGGACTAACAGGGTTTACTAGAATCCCACCACTCCACCACAGAGTCACCGCAGTAGACGTTAGATGAGCGCTGTCGCTCCGCGGCACTTGTTGACTTTCTGTTATTCCATTACACTGCATGGTAGCATGCCAGACTCCTAGACTTGATTTAAGAAACACATACTATTAAAAGATAGTGCAAACTTCCGGGGTTTTTCCAGAAATGTCAACTCCGTAACAAAAATTTTAACTCCGTAACAACATTTCAACTCCGTAACATCATTTTGACGAATTCTAAAAATAAATCTACCCAATAAATGAAAATGATTTCCTCCAAAAAAACCAACCTGGATACTATAATAGACAAGTGTCTGGTGAGTTTTAAATTGTTTTTTTTTTATGTATGGATCATCATGGAAAATTCTTTCTTTGGAAATCGTTACGGAGTTGAAAGGGTCTAGAGACACCCGGAGATTAAATTACCTCACCATGAAAAAATTGGACGAATTAAGCAATGCTCAATTCCTGGTTGTACTCCTAAGTGCCTAGTCTACCTGTGATAAAAATGTAGAGGTGTTGCTTGCATGTTTTTTTTCCTTGAAAATCAATTCACCAACTTGTGCCCTTATTGAGAAAATTACCCATATAACACCTGTGTGTAAGGGCCACCCTAGGGAAACGCCGTGTGTCCTGTCTCGTATAGACAGGTTGCAGTTCTACAGAGGTGGGTTGACTCGACTGTATAACTGCCACTTAGAATAAAACACCAAGAATGTCCTCTATAGACAGGTGTCTGTTTATGCTGGGCACACATCTTTTGTCTAGAGTCATGCCGATACCTACTTCTAGCTTTTATTTCATCGAATAGCAATGTCACCAATTACTGTATACGATGTATATTTCTTGGTGGTTTAATTTTCGCGAATTTCGCGAACACGTGCCCGACCGCGAAAATAAGAACACGCGAATATCTCATACCGAATAATTCATAATTCACCGACCGCGAAATGAACCACTCGCGAAATTTGTCCGTCAAGTCTGAATTCGCGAAAATATCTGTATGCGAAAAATATGGCGTATACAATAAGTACCGTTCTGAAATATGCTACTACTGTTCAGACATGCTGTGTAATGAAGTGGGTAGCGGTGACGCCGGTGAGTCTTTGTCATTTTTATTTTCCTCTGTTTATTTATGTCATCTCCCCCTCCTCTCTTGTGTCCGTGTCTGCCTAGTTGCTGGCGGCTATTTCCATAAACACCGTAGCTCTATGATAATGATTAGTACTATTATAAAAAACACGTGGGAAAAGTTACAACTATGACTAGCAGCATTGCGACTGAAACGTTTCTCACAACAGCCCCCTGGCATTTCCCGTGAAATATCACTGCAGCTACAGTAATCCTCAGAAATATGCTGCCGTTGTGTAGCTTAGCAATGCAGATCCGGCTCTTGCCATCTCTACTAGTACTACCGACCACGTCACACGGAATACTCACTGAAAAACATGGAAAAACATTAAACACGGAAAAAGACGCGCACGCACACTCGCATACACGCTTTTGCGCACGCGCACGCACTTTCATCACCTTACCGCTATATATATATTCGGTCAGCTTCAGCATCGACTATATAGTCAATGCTGAAGCTGACCGAATAACCGTAGTTGCCTGAGATGATGATGAGCACCTCATTAGCTGATGATGTTTCGGCAGTAAATCCTCCGGTATGGTGAGTACAGTATCTTAAATAAACATTTAAAATAGGAATTCAACGACGACCGACGTTTACTACGACGATAACAACAATATAATAATAATAATTATTATTATTATTATTATTAATTCCAAAGTGGATCACGGCATTAGCCGGTGGCTTCTGGGTTGACTGTGTCCCAACCTGGTACATAGGGATTCTATCCAGAATTTTTCGCATGATGTGTGCTGTTCCCAGTAGTGCGATTTTCTGCACTTCTTGGGTAGTATGGTGGCCAGGGAGTTCCTTGAGGTTCTTCTCAAAACCATTGTTTACGGTGGTTTTCTCAACACCACTGGCACAATTCTGAGCATTCTCGTCTTAGTATTCCAAATCCTCCTAATTTCGATCTCCAGATATTTGTACTTGGTGAGTTTGTCTCTTTCCTTCACCATGATGTTAGTATCATCTGATACGGCTACGTCAATCAGCAGGCATCGTTTTTCTTTCTTGTTGTGGAGCACTATATCAGGGCGGTTTGCAGGTATCGTGCGATCTGTCTGCACTGCCATATCCCACATTATGGTAGTATCTCCGATGTTGGTAACTGGTCTCGGAGTATGTTCATACCACTTGTCAGGTACTTGCTCACCAACACCAAGTTCACTGCAGATTGACCAGTGCAGATAGCTGGCTACCTTGTTATGGCGGTTTGTGTACTCAGTTGGGGCCAGCACTGTGCATCCGGCGATGATGTGGCTGATGGTCTCCTCTGCTTTGCTGCACATTCTGCACTTGCTGTTGACCTGTTGCTTGAGGATGTTACGTTGATGGTATCTGGTGTTGAGTGCTTGGTCTTGGGCTGCAATGATCAGGCTTTCTGTCTCCCCCTTGAGCCCGGAACTACTCAGCCAGGCAACGCTTGCAATCTTGTCTACAAATGGTCTGTCGAGGCTCTTGTAGAATCTTCCATGCAAAGACTTGTTCTTCAATATCTCGATCTTCTCTGCTTCCATATTGGGCTTCAGTCTCTGCTTTGTTGAGGATTGGCTGATGGGCTGAGCCGCTGAGGAGACAAGTATTTGGCTTTGGTTTCTTTAGCCTCGCGTAAGAGAGCGTGCTTTGAATTTCCAGACTGATGGATTTTGATAAGCTTTGTAAATTTGTCATCCTTAAGCTCGATGTAGTTGTAGCGTTGAATAAATTCGAGTCGGTTATAATGCAAACAGTCGGATTTTCAAAGGGAAAACGTTGTTTTATTTCGCACAGCACTCTATCGTCATAACTCCCCCGTTCTCTCTCCGCATCCCCTTTTATACCTCTGGGCGTGCCCTTACCTCTGGACGCGTCCCTTCTCGCGTCGCCGGCCGCTTCGGCCATCTCCCCTATTGGTTCGGCGTCGGACATTAGTATGACGAGTGACCACCGGGTCTATCTTACGTCAGTTTGGACTGTGTCCAAACCCAACCCTTTGACCCTTGGCTGGCTGCCAAATTGTCCCTGGTAACTTTTATTCTCAATCTGCATGCGTTGCTTCGTAACAGTGGCTTTATATTTAGCCCACCTCTACTGCGCTTGCTCGCTACAATCTAACACTTCTGTGCCCTCCTAAACTACGCCAATCTGCCGTTTGCATAATTACCAATCTTCTAAGCGTATGCGAATGTTAATCTATTCAATGTGCTGTTGGCGACGCTTCTATTACATCGTCTTCCTCTAACTAATTTCTCTAATACTCAGTGCCACTATCGCCTATGCTTCCCGTTTCCTTACATTCTCCAAATATTAATTTCGCTGTGCACATGATTTCTGCTTCATTACATTTCACGCTCGCCCGCATTTCAGCCGATACGTCGGCTTTTCGGCTCCGCGAAGAAAACCGAAATCTGACTAACCCGCTAAGAATGACTATTTGTACGGACTATAATTCGCGCTGTAATGGAAGCAAATATTTTTCTGACGCACTTCTTTACAGCTGTCCGCGAGTACCTCCAGCCAGAGCTAGAATATAATACTTATCTGTTCATTTATTTACTAAATGTCAATGTGCTTCAAATCCGTTAACAAACGTGTTCGGCTGCTACGTGTTAACTACCCCATGCCTAACTAAGGAATCGTTAATAGAGCGGCATAATCTCGCTTGCACGGCTTTACAGAAAGTCCGGCGCTGGCAGGGTGCCTGAACCACCTAGTCACGCTGCGCGAACCCTTGCTCTTGCTACCTCCTTATGTGTAGATACTCTAGGGATATCAATTCGTTACGACGTATAGTATTTAGCTTCTATACCATTGAACAACATACTACGTTATATTTCGATCGAGAATATGACGACATGCACTTTAATCCATCTCAACGCACCTACCGATCTTCACACACAATTGCATTGAAAACTCGTCATTGTCATCTCACGTGTGCCACATGCGCACTTTTCGTCGTGAATCACGACTGCTGAGTTTTACATCGATGCTCCAATACTTCATATCAACGAGGATAATAACATGTCCGTAGGCCTGCTGAAACAATCGTATGTTCGGAAACAAAATGGTGTGTATCCTCGCAGGCTTTGAGCCTCGCAGATCATTATCAATAATAAATACTGCACCTTTCGCGGTATACAATAGGAATATTGATCAGCTAAGGGTCATGGGTGATGGTGCACTGCGGTGGGTGAGGTGTTTTTGCCTCTAGGGTACATTCCCGAGTAAATCTCACACTCATTAATGTGTAGGTGGCACTTATTTAGCTTATACGATGACCACACAGATATCCCCCGCAACGGTGTAAACAACAATCGCGCGCACAGTCGCATTTCGCCTCCCATTATTTGCTACCCTTTTCGACCAGGCTCAGATTGCCTCGTCTAAATGCCATCTTTCAGGAATAGGTTTCCTAATCTGTCCTATCCTCCCGTTTGTCATATAATTATACCGTTGACATCCTAAACAGAACGATTACTCCTTTCAGCGTGAAATCTCGTAGAACTTTCTGGGCGAACAGGTTTGTAAATCTAACCTGTGGCCCATACGCTCCAGCTACTCTTGCTATCCTCACACCATACGCCATCGTTCAGCGAGTCCGCACGGAATATCATTCGTGTGAATGCTTTCAACGGGGTCCGAGGCCATATATCCAGCCCCTTACATTAACCCGCGTGCGTCTAAACCTATCCACCCGCGTCTCATTTCCTTAAAGTGGGTCCGATTGAGGTATTGCTTGTAATGTTCAATCGGCATTGCCTTGCGCGCTTATCCTCAAACGACTTTAATTCAACTAACGCGCTAAGAGTTTAATAGGTAGGAAAGTGCTTCGAGCATTTCGCTAATCCGCTCTTC
>NW_014582901.1:5834-6986 GCF_000485595.1 Priapulus caudatus
GTCCGAGGGCATAAATATATCCCAGGCCCTTACATTAAACGGGGCGTCTAACTAGCACCCCGTCTCATTTCCTTAAGGTGGGTCCCGATTTATATGCTTGTCATGCTCAATTCGGGCATTGCCTTGCGTGCTTTCCCAAATCTTCCAAGCATCAAAACGAAATTAATTAACCAACTAATTAGTTAGTAAATCGGCTCTGTCCCCGATTATACGCAGTTTGCCCTAGAACATTACGTTTACTTATAGGGTGACAGACTACACCTGGCGCGCTGGTCCTTGGCTCTATAACCGCCAACGTTACATTGCCTTCTGCGGCAATTGAATGCATGAAACCGATGCATTCCTAACTACACAGATTCTAGTACTATTTCACGTATTTACGTATCAAATAAAGCACTCCAAGACGCATTTCAGAGACTATCGTTTCAATGGGTATATCAGTCATGACTCATATTACCCGTGTCCTGTAAAAGGATGTCATGATAATGCAATAGACGGTATGATGGTGGTGGTGGTGGCGGTGGAATTATAGGTAGGAAAAAGTGCTTGAGTATTTCGCTAATACGCTCATTTTGTGCGAAGCTTGTAGTTTGAAAACTATCGCTTTAACTTTAGTTACGAAATATATTCCTGTCGACACAAGATGTCTCACTTACCCATAACATATATACTGCTGTCTCTTTCCTTTCTCGCTGTTATCTAGCGGATCTCTCGCTGAGTCCAGCGGCTCGCGTATCTGATGCTCCCTTGCTTGCTCGCCAGCAGTAGGCTTTTTATCCAGCGCTGTCTCAGCTGATATATGGTCAGTTTGCGTACGTGATCGCATTGTTCTCGTCATTGCTTCGTCGTCATCGCATTGTTCTCTTCTTTACCTCGTCGTGATCGTATGTTGCTCTTCTTGCTTCGTCGCCTCGTCGGTAGCCAGGTCGTAAAAATTCGGATGTTCTGGCCTAGATGCGCCTCTGCTGCAGCATCAATGTTCGTATGTATTTCCATACGCAATGCTCGTATGGCGAACACGCCAACACTCCATTACAAACGTTGCAATAGTCGTAGGTTTTCTGTATTCTTTCTTCCTCTTCTTTCTCTTCTTCATCGTGCTAGACGCACTGCAGCCCGGTATACGCGCGAAGCGCGAACAGCACCACCTGG
>NW_014582902.1:0-2327 GCF_000485595.1 Priapulus caudatus
CGGTTGATACTAATATTGCATGCGTACAGACGAATTCGCTATCACGGTTGTTCACTGCCATGGTTGCTACGGATCTGTTTAATTGTGTTACTCCAGGAATTCATACTCAAACATGTTCGTTGTTTAAGTATTATGCCTTTCTTTTGTGAAATATTATCGACGGATAATAAATCAATAACATGCGGAAGTTTAGCTTCGTTAATGACGCGTATACGATAACAAACCTATTTGATGATAATAGCACGCGATCGATCACGTGACTCAACATTTTTATCGTACAGAGACGAATTTTATAGTTTATTATTTTCATGCAAACGGTGCAAATCGGTAGCTCACACGCACGCACACCTACGCATGAGCGCTCGCAGACAAAAGCACACACACACACACACACAGCAATCAGCAGAGCGTACGTCCCATTACGCAATCATGCGTGTACTTGTCGCAAGCTCACTGTGTGAGATGGATGTCCGGACGCGTAGCCTAGCGACTCCTCGTCCGGAACCGGTCGCGTAGCCACCGTGTGTGTGAGCTACCGATTTGCGCCGTTTGCATGAAAATAATAAACTATAAAATTCGTCTCTGCACGATAAAAATGTTGAGTCACGTGATCGATCGCGGTCTATATCATCAAACAGGGTTGTCATCGTATACGCGTCATTAACGAAGCTAAACCTCCGCATGTTATTGATTTATTATCCGTCGATAATAGTTCACAAACGAAAGGCGTAATACTTAAACAACGAACATGTTTGAGTATGAATTCCTGGAGTAACACAATTAAACAGATCCGTATAGCAACCATGCATGGCAGTGAACAACCGTGATAGCGAATTCGTCTGTACGCATGCAATATTAGTATCAACCGCGATGTTGCCGACTTCAGTCATGTTCCAGTCGCTGTTTGTAAACGCATGTTTGTTTGCATGTTTAGCAAGAAAGACAATGATGTTATCGGTGAGCGAAGTGATAACGTGTTCATATCGATGCATTGAATTTATCTATCCATACAGGCCGGAAGGCCACCCGTAGTACGAGACGAGATCGCATCCATCGAGTCTTCGAGTCACAGCAGGCGATCGCATCGCAGTCCATCTGGCCGATCATGCGCATCCATCATCCATCCAGTCATCCATCCGATGCCATCCACGTCCGATGCGATCCAATCATCCACTCATCCATCATCCATCCATTCCATCTATCATCCTCCATCCATCCGAGGTCCATCAGTCCATGCCAGTCCATCATCCATCGTCATCCATCCCAGCCATCATCATGCATCCATCATCCATCCATCCATCCATCCATCCATCTATTCATCGGATCAATGCATTCATCGCAATTCAGATCCAGGCCATCCATCGCGTACATCATCGCAGTCGCAGGGTGCCGATCATCCAGCGCCATCCATCCATTCCATCCATCCATTCATCCTGCCATCCAATCCATCCATCCATCAGTCGCATCCATCCATACCATCCATCCATCCATCCATCCATCCACTCCATCCCACGATCAAGCATTTCACAGTCAATGGATCAGGCACCAACAAGGCAGATGGCATCGCTAGCAAGATTTGCAAACCTTACTGATCCGCATGAAGATTTGCAGGCTGCGCCCTGGTTCGTCCTTTTCCTACAGCGGACTAGTAGAGGTGAGTATTTATAAACTATTTTAATATATATTGTTCTTACGTTATCTTTGATATTATATTTACCGGAAATCATCCAATTAATACGTGCATCGCTGTGTATATACTTTTAATTAGTGATATACATATATTTACTATATATATATATATATATATATATATATAGTCAGTAGAATAAAGGAGATTGTGGTATGAAACATGACATCAGAAGTAGATAATAGGGAACCCCATTCCTAACCCATAGAGAGAGGGTTCCCTTTTATCTACTTCTGATGACATGAAACATCATTTCGACCATGCGGTCTTGATCATAGTTTATGTATATTGAAATGATTATAATACAATGCAAAGTGGAAATATATAAAACAGTAGGGTAATACGTTAAAGTTGTCATAGCGAATAATAACAAATCGTTAAGTAAATGTATAAATATATATATATATATGTGTGTGTGTGTGTGTGTGTGTATATATATGTATATATGTAATATATATGTATATATATATGTATATGTATATATATATATAATAACAAGAGCTAATAATACTTTGTTCTTGATGTATTATTAGCTCTTGATAATAAGTAAATGTAACAAATGAACAAATGAACAATATGTGCGCATACGATCGTTCTCTCTACCTGTCTTTATTACCCCTGTCTTCCTCGCCCTCACTCT
>NW_014582902.1:6652-6982 GCF_000485595.1 Priapulus caudatus
CATCCATCCATCCATCCATCCATCCATCCATCCATCCATCCATCCATCCATCCATCCATCCATCCATCCACCGATCAAGCATTTCACCAGTCATGGTCAGGCAACCACAAGGCAGATGCCACTCGTAGCCAAGTTTACACAACTTACTGATCCGATGAAATTTGCAGGTGGCCCTGGTTGTTATTTCCTACTGCGGCAGATATGGTGAGTATTTATGAACTATGTTAAATATCTATTGTTTTAACGTTATCTTTTGATATTGATATTTACCGTAATCATTATAATAATCGATGCATCGCGTCATATATTTATTATATATATATATAATAA
>NW_014582903.1:0-5008 GCF_000485595.1 Priapulus caudatus
TCTCTCTCTCTCTCTCTCTCTCTCTCTCTCTCTCTCTCTCTCTCTCTCTCTCTCTCTCTCTCTCTCTCTCTCTCTCTCTCTCTCTCCTATCTATCTCGCTCGCTCTCTGCCTCACTGTCCCTACCCCTCTCTCTCTCTCTCTCTCTCCCTCACGAGTCACTACCTGTATCGTCGTGCTTCACACGCTCACACGAGCGCATCGATAGCAGGCTATATAATAACTGCATTATTATTATTTATGACGGGAGGGTGGAAGTGGATCGTCACGATACATTCACAGCTCGACATCCGGGTGTGGGTGAGCTCTCTGCTCTCACACAAACCATACTAGCAGCATACATGCTGACCTCGGTGACCCCATCATAGGGTCACCGGCAGCTGTGTGTGCGATGGAGAGGCGGTATCAGCAGGGCTTCGTCAACCTTGTACTTTCGCTTTCTCTTTTGCCGCCTCCTCTCCCTGCCTCTTGCGCGCGCTCTTTCGCGCGTTCCCCCTCTCCCGCTGTATCTGTATCGCGCTCTTTCTTTTATAAATATGCATATTTTCTCTTTGGCTTTCCGTATCGTTCTCTCTCCGTGCCGCATGTACGCGCGGCCAGGACTGTATACAGAGTAGCATATAAGCAGCAGCGTACGCGTTATATAACATAGCTGTATATAATATATATATATATATATGTATATATATATATATTATATATCTATATATATANTGTAAAACTTATAGTAAAAAAGCGTAAGAAATTCTTACGGAAATCAGCTTGTGGCAGTGGTAGTATTGAGCCAGAGCGAGAGCGCCATCTGTCGTGGAGTTTGTGTATTGTGCTGTGGTTTGTAAATAGCTCCAAGAAACGGTATTGCTAGGGTTAGATACCCGTAACCCGACCAGGCTGTGTGACTAACGTCAATACACGTCAATGTAATACACGTCAATGTATATACACGTCAAATAACGTCAATACACGTAGGTATTCTAACCCTAGCAATACCGTTTCTTGGAGCTAAGATACCCGTAGTGATTTTGACGGCGTATTGATACGGTGTATTGATACGGTGTATTGACGTTAGTCACACAGCCTGGTCGGCTTAGTTTGTAAATAGAGTCTTCGGTGTAACCGAAATCTCTACATTAGGATTAGGGTTAGGATCAGCGTTAGGGTTACGGTTAGCGTTAGGGTTAGGTTTAGGGATATAAGGTCATGTCTAGTACGGAAGTATGACTGTGGAATCTTTCTGTGGAAGATTTGGTCTTTGAAGTATACGTCAACTGTATCACGTGACTCTCCTTCCACGCCCGGGGCCCCGGGGGATAGCAACACCCGGTTCGGAGTCGGGTGCCGCCATATTGACCGGTAGAAAAGTGTATTTGCGCCCAAGTTTGGTTACAGCATATCTATAGTCGCGTTCATACGGTCATGGTTTGGCTCAAGCCAAATAGGCTAGATTTGGCTGGGGCCGGTTTGAGTCGGCGCGTTCACACGTACGCAAGTGAATACTGTGGCACGAAGAGTCGTTGTCGTAACAGGTACTACAGATATGTACCCGAGGTAGTTTTAGGTTGTTTACAGTTTAGTATTATGTTTATATTTTTATACGAGGTATGTTTAGGGTTAGGGTTAGGGTTAGGGTTAGGGTTAGGGTTAGGATTAGGATTAGGGTTAGTGTTAGGGTTAGGGTACATTTCTGTAGTACAAGTCTGGTACACTTTGTGTATACATATATGTACCTCGGGTACATATCTGTAGTACCTGTTACGACAACGACCCCTTGAGCAATACTGTGTCAAATTGAAATAAATTTTATTGCACAAATATCTCACAGATACTTTGGCAGTATGTCGCGAGATGGCGTTGTTTACGATTTAGAGTGTTTACTTACGTTCCGAGTTTAATTATCAATCAAGGCAGTGGCTACGGGTACGGTAGCCGTATCTTAATGTCTCGAGGCTACGGGTACGGGAGTCCATACGCTTTCATACTCAACAAGACAAAGATGGCGGCGGTGGCGCGAGATTTCGAAGTAACGCCTTGGGGAATAAATTCACGATTTCAGAGTTTAGATGAGCTAGAACCCTAACCCTAACCCTAACCCTAACCCTAACGCCAAAAAGGGGCTTCAACGTACGACGGCTACCGTACCTGTAGCCACTGCGATCTTTAAAACGTGCATCCTGATCAAATTTTTCGAATTTTTATACTGTTTTGGACTTTATTTCATCGAAGTACACGTTCGACACTCGCGGCATCTACCGCTCAACTATCCCGACCAGGCTGTGCGACGGATTGTCTATACAAACCCGTACGGTATTACTACGGTTACGGTATTCTAACCCTAGCAATACCGTTTCTTGGAGCTACCGCTCAACCGATTCTACCGCTCTACCCCTCGCCGAAAGCTGGTGCTAAAATTTGTCTCGGGCCTGGTCCGACGTTTTTCGATGTGACCAAATCTGGCACGGGTCTAATTCGGATCGGGCCAAAAACGTCCGTGTGATCACTCGGCTCGAGCCAAATCTGGCACGGGCCTAATTGGGCTCGGGCCAAAAACGTCCGTGTGAACGCGCCTTATGTCAAGCCGTGCTGTGTGCACAGTGGCGCCCGCAGATAGAAGCACTGGAAGCACAGTGCTTCCAGAAAATTTTGGGTTAAAAAATTTTGTTTCTAAATCTCTCTCGCAAGACTCACCAGATTGCATCTCCAGATGTCTACCATTAAAAAGTTTTCAGTGGGGGCATGCCCCCAGACCCCCCTAGCATGCAGCGCGCCTACGGCGCTTGCTTTTTATTATCACTGAGGGTTTTATTCTTCTGTGCTTCTACATTCTTAAGACCTGTGGGCGCCAGTGTGTGTGCATGTGTGGAGATAGATACAATAATGTAAACCAAACACAGGATAGGGTTCCCCTGGCCTATGTACATGTACATGTAACCCTATCCGCGCTATCCTGTGTTTTGGTTACATTATTGTATCTAGTGTGGAGATAGCTCTAGTACTATATATACATAGCCCGCGTTCATTTCCTGCGGCAGTTAATGAACGCGGGCTATAGTACTAGAGCTAGTGTGGAGATAGCTCTAGTACTATAGCCCGCATACATTGACTGCCACAGGCTGTACATCAGGCTGTATTTCAGGCTCATTGTACTGCACGCTGCCTCAGGCCTGCGGCAGTCAATGTACGCGGGCTATAGTACTAGAGCTAGTGTGGAGATAGCTTTAATCCTGTTGCCAGTGCGTACGGCTACAAGCTGTCATAAAGCTCAAGTCAAATGTCTCAGCCTGCATAGGATCTGACATCCAGACTGATTGACTTTGAAGGAAAATTGCATAGTTGAAAGCCATGTCGCTCCTGTGTTTAATCATATCGCGGTCGCACATACTGGAAACGGGTGTGAAACTTTACAAGGGAATAGCAACCTACCAGACACCTAAATGGTCAGGAAACTTGGCAATGCGTTGGAGGCAAGTGTGTTGGGAATGGAGGTCATCAGTTACCAAAACCTCATCGCAGTATATCCACCGGTGTGGATTCCACACAAGCCAGCGATGTGCAGCTCCCCCAGTTCTGTGGGCAGTCCTGAAACCTCTTGCGAAACTGGGAGCAATAATATGGGGCAGGTAAATTAAGTTATGTATGTCAATTGCTGGGTTTTTAGCTCATCTGACGTAGTCAGGTGCAGCTTGTAGAATCGCATGATTGTCCGTCCGGCCGTCCGTCCGTCCGTCAACAGTTGGGCACAAATCTTAACCGCTCGACGTACGATCACGATATTCGGGACGTTGTGGGGTAATCCGAAAACGAGTTGGGATGTCGGAGCTGGGGGTCAAAGGTCAAAGGTCAAGAGGTGTAAAAGAAGGGGGAACATTCCCTCCTTAACTTAAAGGCTCACAATGCGCATCCAAACGCTAATTTCTCCAGTACTAAACTAGCAAATACTTCGTGTCACACATAATCATACTACCTTATGACAAAATAAACTCTAGTTCCTCCCATTTCACTGCACGTTGTCTTATAAAAGGTATTTTGAAAATACCTCCAATGTTGTTGAAATTCTCCGATGTTGTTGACAGTTTCCCCAATCCCCAAGCAACCGTGCAGCGGTGCTGCGCGTCACCGTGGACGGGCCGCAGCACAGAATCCAACCTGTGCCGTGAACGTCACCCTTCGCGCTACTTTGTTTGGGCGACACCAGTTGGCGTTTGCGCCAGAATGCCAGTTTTCTCCCCTCTTCTTGTAGGTTTTCCGCCAACGTGCAGTGACAATGGAGCACCTAGAGTTTCTTTTGTCATACGGTAGTGTGATTATCCTGACACCAGTATTTGCTAGTTCTAGTACTGGCGAAATTCAGCGTTTGGCTGCGCATGGTGAGCCTTTATAAGGCCTCCTTTCGGTAATATCTATGCCTGTTCTAATTTTTACGATTTATTGATGCTAGTATCATCCCGTACACCCAAAGCCTTCGTCTTTTTTTTTAGTTGTCCTCTGTGATATTTACAACCTCGTCTCTTTATGTGGGTCTCAGAATGTTGAAATAACTCAAATCTTCTGGCCCACATCGGCCACCTGGTGGAACAGGCTGGTGACGTGAGACCCAGGTTCTTGCCCGCCGTTGCGCCTGCACACACAACCTGCGCATCAGTGCATGACACCAATTAACTACTCGCTCGGCTGTTAACTTAATTGGGCATATCACTCCACCTGCCATCTTATTATCATGCCGAGCTGATATATCTCCATATCTGCCATTGTCAGACTTTGCTCCCCCTGGCCTATAACCCCATTAATACTCAGCAATAAAATCTGTTCCCACCATCATGCTGCTTTCTTCTCCGCCTCCTGCCCATTCTGCTACAGTGTAATACGCAATCCGTTTATGTTTCTACTTCTGTTTGTTTCGTGGACCAGCTGGTTAGTTTACGTTAACCGCTGCCCTCCAGGGTTAACCACTACACTGCATATCTTGCTTATTATACTCGTACTGTCCGTCTATCACATCTCTCAACACCCACA
>NW_014582903.1:5033-6978 GCF_000485595.1 Priapulus caudatus
TATCATCCTATAAGTTACAGCCTATATATATCATGCTCATGATAATTAATATGGCAGTTGGATGTTTATGCCCAACATATATGCATTGTAGACTTTACTACCGGATTAAACCACATTAATACTCAGACAATAAAATCTGTTCCAACCATATGCTGCTTTATTCAGCTCATGCCAATCTGCTCACAGTGTATACGCAATACGTTTATGTTCTACTTTCTGTTTGTTCGTGGACCGCGGTTAGTTTACGTTACAGCTGACCTCAGGGTTAAACACTACATGCATATATTGATTATTATACTCGTACTGTACGTATACACTGAGTTTCTTAGGATACAAGTACTAAATGCACATTACACGTGAAATAACATTGTTACTATTATCAAGTGCATAAATTCTATGTCCTGTCATAATTTCTACTACTCTAAAACATTTACTATTGACTATTGTCAGCTTTGCTTTTCTTTAGTCAGGCCTACTGTAGTACTGAGGCTACTCTCTTTAGAAAATTAGTCGGTACTGTAGAATGGGAAATCTGACAGTTGCATAATCTGTTGGGAAAAACTTGGCTAGGCCTATTTAGCTTGTACCGAAAGCAAAAACATTCATTATGTACACCTAGTACCTACAATGAAATACTGAGCTAAACTCACCATTCAGCGACACTTCCATTCAGCAGTCTTTCTTCTGCTGGTTCGACGTTGCCTTGAACATTGGCAACGAACTTGAACAAGGCATCGCACGTTGCCTTGACACGGTTGCCTTGAACGATGCCCGGGTAATCGTTGGCCAACGGTTCAAACATGTACGCGGCTGAATACAACTATCTTCAACATGTTCAACTTCATTGCCTATGTCTACTTCATTTTCATCTTTATCAATGCTGATTGACTGCTTATCCGTATCGTACGAAACTGATATTAGTCTAGAGACGACTCTGAATCGGTGTTCACATTGTACATTGTACACGCTTGGCAACAGGTAAACAAGCGGGAGTGCCTGGTCTGACGTCACACTACGTCACGCGCCAAAGTAGGTGGCGCTTTTGCGTTCCCGCAAATTCTTAACATTGTGTTCATCAAAAAATGCGTTTTTCTCATACACCCGAAAACCATTCAACCTGTAAATTTCTTAGTAGTTGTACAAAACATATGTAACTATATATTTAACTTTGATATATGTAACTATTTTTCGTCACTAAAGGAGGCCTCTAAGGTATAGGGAGGAAATGCAGAATTGCGGCACAAATCTAAACGGCTCGACCTAGGCTCGTGATAGTCGGTGTATAGCATCATGGTAGGAAAAGCCATCACTGTGCCGAAATTGGAGGTCACAGGTCAAAGGTCAATGGGGTACAGGGCACATTTTAGACATTTTCTGAGGACATGGTCTAACGGAGCTATTGAAAAACTTTTGTTTCAGCGGTGACCTACCATTTTTATGGCTTTATTGAAAGGACCATGAAATATACTTTCCGCTGACATGCGAAGAGTAAGTGTCGGATAACCTTTTGACCCTCAAGAGGAGGGTTAAACATGGATTTGTTTACTGTTAGAAAGAATTTGAATGCCGGGTTTGCTAGTAGAATCTATACATGCCTGAATGTATGAGGCTACAATGTCACACTGAAATTTCAAAAGCTAAATTTGGTTGAAGGTTTATGCTCTTTAAATCGTATAATTTCTATGGCATTCTGTACTGTCAGTGTGTTACATGTAACTTGTGCCACTGCCAGTGCATGTGGTGGTGATAGTACTGCAGGGTTCTTGTTAACTTTTGACAAAGCAGGTAATTTGACAATGAATCGCAGGTAACTGTTTTTCCGGCACCGACGGTAGGGCGAGCGGCAAAGGCGCGAAGCACTGCTAGGGGGGTCCAAAAAATTTCTGATTTGACCCACAAATAGCCTATTTTTATGGGTATGGGTTCTAGAATTTGGTAGTTTAGA
>NW_014582904.1:0-6978 GCF_000485595.1 Priapulus caudatus
AATTAATTTAGCGGCCTGCATAATTGCAACCATAAGCAATATTATGGTACAAGCATGATGCTATCTTTATATAATAATCTACCGTGGTTACATTGCCCCAAGCAATATTATTATAACAGCATTATATATGCCGTGGGTCTTATAAAATAAATCTACCCTGGGCACATGTCACCCACACGCAATATTATACAAAGCATAATGAGCGCTGTCTTAATATAAAATCTAACCTTGTTACATTTCCGCCCGGAGCGAATATTATTATAAACATTAGGGGACTGTCTTATGAGATAAATTAAACTGGCGATGATGGCCGCCCTAGAGATCAATATGATGTACAGAGATTATGCCTGTCTTGATAAGTAAATAATTTACGATGGTTACAAGTTACCCCCAAGCAATATATATTAATAAGCAGTACGCACCTGTCTTATAAACACTAATCTACGTGAGGACCACAGTTGCCCAGGCCACACGCAATATTCTTACAAGCATGATGCCTTTATCCTTATATGAGATAGGATTCCTGGTTACATTATTGCACCGCAAGCATATTATTATATAAGCATTACGCTGTCTTATAAAATAATCTAAGCTGGGCCCATGTGCCCAAATAAGCAATATGAATTAACAGAAGCGATTATGCTCATGCTTATATACATGAATTTACATGTGGTTACAGTTGCCCCAGAAGCAAGTATTATTCAATTCAGCATTACGCGCTGTCTTGATAAAATAATCTAGCCTGGGCACATTGCCCACACGCGCAGATCTGTCGGTTAACGAGCATTGGATGCTTAACTATAGTACAGTAATCTACCTGGGGTTACACTTGCCAGCTATTAGGCAGTGGGATTATGGTATAAGAGTTACGCCCCTGTCTTATGAAAATAATCTACACGGGGGCCACATTGTCGGCGGGATAAGCAATACTTTATCTACAAGCATTATGCTTATCTTATATAATAATTTACGGTGGTAAATTGGCCGTCCAAAGCAATATATTATAGAAGCATGTAAGCCCATGTTTATCAAAAATAATCTACCTGGGCCATAGTGCCCCATAAGCAATATTATATACATAAGCATGCTAGCCTATCTTATATACATAATTTACGTGGTTTATCATTGCCCTCCAAGCTAATTATTATAAGCATTCGCCTGTCCTTATAATACATAATTTACTCTGGCACATTGCCCCAATAAGCAATATTATTACGAAGCATCATGCTCATCTTATATAATAATTTACCTTTAGTTTACTTTGCGCGCCCCATCGCAAAATTATAAAGATTATGCATGTCTATATAAAAAGTGAATCTACCTGGGGCAATCATGCCCCAAATGAAAAAAACTATTATAAGCAGTTACGCTTGTCATATAAAAATCGAATCCTACCTGTTTACATTTTTCCCGCAAGCAATAGTTATGTATAAGCATGTATGCCTGTCTCATTATAAAATAATTGCTACGAGCGTGGGCATATTGCGGCCCACATAAAGCAATATTATTACAAGCATGATCTATCTTATATAATAATTTACGTCCAAATTAACATCTTGCCCCCACGCCAATAATTATTACGAGCATGGACGCCTGTGTTTTATAAAATAATGCTACCTGGGCATGATTGCCTCATAAGCAATATTATTCATACAAGCACACACCGTGTAATTAATATAATCATCTACGCTGGTTACATTTCCCCAAGCATATTATGTATAAAGCATTACGCCTGTCTTATAAAATATGCTAGCCTGGGCGCATATGCCCACACCATAGTCAATATTAGTTACAAGCACTTATGCCACTATCTTAATATAATACATTTGCGTAGTTACATTGCCGGCCCGCCAAGCAATACTTAATTATAAAGCAATCTTAATATGCCGTCTCAATAACAATAAATCTACCGCTGGGCACATTCCCCCACACGATGCAATATTATTACAAGCATTATCGCGCTATTTTATATAATAATTTACGCTGGTTACATTTCCCCGCAAGCCAAATATATTATAGAGCACATGATTACGATCGACAGTCTTATAACATAATTACCTGGGGGCGAGATGGCCCCATAAGCCAATATTATTTACAAGCATTATGGACTATCTTGATATAATGAATTCCGTGTTTAGCATTGCCACCAAAGGCATATTATTACAAGGGCATCATGCCTGTCTTTGTATAATAATCTACCCTTGTTACATTCGCTCCGAGCAATATTCTGTATCAATAATTGCGACTGTCTTATAAAAAATGCTAACAGGCAATATGACCCCTAACACTTATTATTACAAGCATTGATGCCTATCGTTAATAATAATTTAGCGTGGTTTACACTACCGGCCCACCATTTTATTATCAATATGGCATTACGCCGTCTATGAAAATAATCTACTGGGCACATGTGCCCCACACTGCAATATTATTACAAGCATGATGCTAATCTTATATAATAATCTACCTGGTACATTGGCGCACCAGCAATATTATTATAAGCAATTACGCCTGTCTTATAAAATAATTTACCTGGCCCATTGCGCCCATAAGCAAGATTTATTACACAGCATTATGCCTATCTTATAAATAATTTACGTGTTACATTTGCCCCCGAGCAATTATTATTATAAGCATCTACGCCTGTCCTTAAAAAAATAATCTACCTGGGCACATGCCTCCATAGCAATATTATTACAAGGCATCATGCCTTCTTAATATACTAATTGTACCTGGTTTTACATTTCGCACCAAGCATATTATTATAGAGCATTACGACCGTCTTATAAAATAATCTACCTGGGCACATATGGCCCCATAGAGCAATATTATTTAACAAGGCATTATGCGCATCTTATATAAAAAATTTACGTGGTGTATCATTGGCCCCCAAGCATATTATTATATAGCATTACGACGCGTCTTATAAATATAATCTACGGCTGGGCACATTGCCCATAAACAATATTATTACAAGCATCATGTCTATTCCTATATAATAATCAAACCTGGTTTACGCATTTCCCCGAAAGCAATATTTTAATATACGACGCATTAGCGATCGAGCCGTGCTTATAAAATAATCGTATCCTGGGCAGCATTGGCCGCCATAAGCTAATATTATCTAACAGCATTATGCTTATCTTATATAATGAAATTTTACTGTTGGTTACATTGCCAGCCAACAAATTAATAGCAAGCATCATGGCTGTCTTGTAAGATAAATCTACCTTGTTAATTTCCCCCGAGCAATATTATTATAAGGCATTACGTACTGTCTTATTAAAATAATCTAACTGGGCATATGGCCCCTAAAGCAATATTGATTACACAAGCATTATGCCTATCTTTATATAAAAATTTAACGTGTTACATTCACGCCCCACGCAATATATTGATAGCAATTACGCCTGTCTTATAAAATAATCTAGCCTGGGCACATTGCCCCACACGCAATATTATTACAAGCATGAATGCCTATGCTTATATTAATAATCTAACCTGGTTACATTGCCACCGAAGCAATATTAATTGATAAGCCATTACGCTTGTCTTATAAAATAATCTACTGGGCCACATTGCCGCCAATAACGGCAATATTGATTACAAGCAATGATGCCGTATCTTATATATACATCTATCCTGGTTACATTGCCTACCCAGCAATATTATTATAAGCATTACGCACTGTCTTATAAAATAGATCTACCTGGGCATGATTGCCCCAGCAACGCAATATTTATTACAGCATTGTGATGCGTCTTAATTTTAATTATATTTATATTATATATATATTTGTATTCTGTATTTATCATATATTTAGTGATGATTATATGAAAGCCATACAAGCGTCAGATTCTGCCATTGCTTTTTGAAAGGTAGGTATGTGTTTGAAATAACGTTAAATAGCCAGCAATTTATTTGTCGGACTATGATGCATTTCATTCCATGCGCAATATTTGGAATAATTAAAATATTTGTCATACATCGATTCGGTCTTTTCCTAAGTAACCGGCTCGATAAGCAATTTTTGTCTGTATTGATTTTAGAACGATCTAACGCGGAGTTCAATCTTTGGCTACGAATACTAAAGAAAGCATTGGTTCATATAAGAAGAAATAATGATGACAGATAATTATCAAAAACTGTTTAAATTTAATTAAGTTAAATGAGGGTGTGAATCTCTGTGTTACGTCTTCGACCCTGTGCATTAGCGAAGCACTTCGCAGATTTGCTAGGATGTTTACTCTCTAGGCTTCTGCTGCTTATACGGTGAGACAAACCTGAGATATGCCGTACATCTGTCATCAAGCAGACAGCAGAAATTTTGTATTTGTGGAGAAAACTATGAGCTTGATTATTGATCGAGTATCCCTAACGTTAATGCTCTATATATGTTCTCATTAATTTTGTTATTGGACTTTGCATATAGCTTCATAAGTGTGATATATAAAATAATTAAGCCTCCCCCCAAAGCAATACTTATAGGCATCGATCGTGCCTTCTCAAAAATAATCCAGTGGTCATATTACTGCCTAAGCAATATTATTATGGGCATTGTGACTGCTTCAAAAATAAATCTACCTGGACACATTTGCCGCCACACGCATTATTATTACAAGCATCACGCATGTCTTATAAATATATCTACTGGGCAGCATTGCACCAATAAGCAGATATTATTTATAAGCATGATCTATCTTATATAATAATTTACCTAGTTAACATTTCCACCCCAAGGCAATTATTATTGATAAAGCATTACGCCCTGTCTTTATAGAAATAATGCTATCAGGGCAGCTTGCGCATAAGCACATTATTAATACAAGCATTAATGTCCCTATCTTAATATAATAAGTTACTGGTTACATTGCCCCCGCAAGCATAAGTTATTATAAGCATTATAGCCCTGTCTTATATAAATACTCTACTGGGCAAACAGTTGCGCCAGACGCAATATTTATTAGCAAGCGATGCATGCCTATCTTATATAATAATTTACCCTGGGCACATTGCCTCCAGTAAATATTATCACAAGCATCATGGCTATCTTATATATAATTATCCTGGTTACATTTTTCCAAAGCAACCATTAATTATAAGCATTGACGCTTATCTTATAAAATAATGCTACGCTGGTTACATTTCTCCGCCAAGCAATTTATTATTATAAGCATGTACCCTATCTTATAAAATAATCTACCTGGTTACCATTTTCCAAAAGCAATATTATTATAAGCATTCGCCTAGTCTTATAAATAATCTAGGCCTGGACAACGCATTGGCCGCATAAGCAAAATTAGGTTCTATTACAGCCATTGTGATCGTCTTTATTCTTAATTATATTTATATTATTATATAATTATATTTGTATTTAATATTTATCTATTGTTTTAGTGATATTATAAATACAGCGCAGATCTGCCATTGCTTTTTGAGGTAGGTATATGTGCTGAAATAACCGTAATAGCCAGCAATATTGTGTCGGCGTATGAATGGCATTTTATGCCAATTTGAGCATTAAATGAAAGTATTAGTCCTATCAGGATAGTCCTTTTTCCTAAGTAACAGGCTCCGCTGAGCAATTTTGTCTGTATGATTTTAGACGATCTAAAGCGCGGGAAGTCAATCTTAAGGGATAACGAATACTAAGAAACATGGGTTCAATAGAAAAATAATCAATGGACAAAAAAATAAAATGTTTAAATTTAATTAAGTTAAATAGGGTGTGTGCTTTGTGTTACGTCTTCACCTGTTAATTTACATTAGCAAGCAGCTTCGTTAGATTGGCTAGGATGTTCACTCTCATATGCTCTGCTCTTATAGCGTGAGCAACCTGAGGATATCCGTACATCTGTCATCAAGGGACAGCAGAAATTTTGTATTTGTGGAAAACTAGACTTGATTATTGATGCAGGATACCCCTAAAGTATCTCTATATATGTTGCATTTATAATTTTTGTATTGGATTCGCAATAGCCCATAATGTTGATGTATAAATAATGTACGCCCGCTCCCTGCCGCAAAGCAACATTATCATAGTGCATACGATCGTAGCTGGTCTCAAAAAAATAATCCACCGTGGTATCCTATTACCTCTTAGTCAAGTATTATTATGGGGCATTGTGCCTGCCCTCAAATATAATCTACCATGTGTACATTGCCCCAGGCAATATTATTAGCAAGCATGCACGCCTGTCTTATATAAAATCTACCTGGTTACATTTCCCCCAAGCATATTATTATAAGGCATGTACGCCTGTCTTATAAAATAATCTACCTGGGCACATTGCCCCATTAGCAATATTATTACAAGCATGATGCCTATCTTATATAATAATTGACGTAGTTACATTGCCCCCCAAGCAATATTATTATAAGCATTACGCCTGTCTTATAAAATAATCTACCTGGGCATATTGCCCCATAAACAATATTATTACAAGCATTATGCCTATCTTATATAATAATTTACGTGGTTACATTGCCACCAAGCAATATTATTATAAGCATTACGCCTGTCTTATAAAATAATCTACCTGGGCATATTGCACAACAAGCAATATTATTACAGCCATTGTGATCGTCTTATTTTAATTATATTTATATTATATATTATATTTGTATTCTATATTTATCATTAAATTCAGTGATATTTATATCCATACAGCGCAGATCTGCAATTCTTTTTAGGGAGGTATGTGCTGAAATAACCGTAATAGCCAGCAATATTTGTCGGCTATGAATGCATTTTATGCCAATTTGACATTAAATAAAATATTGTCATACAGAATCGCCTTTTTCTTAAGTAACGGCTCGCTAAGCAATTTTGTCTGTGTGATTTTAGAACGATCTAACGCGGGAGTCAATCTTTGGATACGAATACTAAGAAACATGGGTTCAATAAGAAAAATAATAATAACAAAATAAATAAAAAATGTTTAAATTTAATTAAGTTAAATGAGGGGTGTGATCTCT
>NW_014582905.1:0-6972 GCF_000485595.1 Priapulus caudatus
GAGAGAGAGAGAGAGTAGAGTGTGACTACACTCACAGATGAAATCTTCTCCAGTGTAGGAGGGCTCCGTCCACACGGTATGGTTGGCCTTCGATGCGTAGTAAACCTCGAGAATAGCGACATTACTTCTGTAGAAGCAAACACGGGGTTGTGTGCACACGACAACATACATGGAGGCAGATAGGGAGATAGGAAGAGAAGGAGAGAGAGAGAGATAAGGTGAAGAGATAGCAAGAGAGGAAGAGAAAGTGAAAAAGAGGTAGACTGAGATAGAGGGAAGAGGGAAATAGATAGTGCATAGAGAGCGAAAAATAGATAGATAGTATAGAGAGCTCAATAGATAGTAAAGAGAGCGCAAAATAGGAAATAAAACCGATAAAGATAGACAGAGACAGAGAGAGAGACCAAGAGAGGAAGAGAGATAGAAAGTGAGAGGGAGAGCAGGTGAGAGAGAAAGAGAACACGATAGAGAGAGAGGGGGCACGAGAGAGAGAGAGAGAGAGAGAGAGAGAGAGAGAGAGAGAGAAAAGGCGAGAGAGAGAATTAAAAGAAGGTGGTGTATTGATGCACACACGACATAACTACCACACACACACAACATCACACACACACACACACACGCACACACTACACGCACACAGACGCACAACACCAGCGCACACACACACTAACGGCCGACTCCGGCACACACACACGCGACGGCACGGCACGCACACCACTCGTTCCGTCCGCGCACTCCGCCGGTCATGTCTCCTGCGGATGACTCATTGGATGATATCGGCCGTTCTCTAACCTCTCGGGGTCTCGTTCTGGCAAAATGACGTGATTACGAGACCGCACTGCGTCAGAACGCGTCATAACCGCCGACGCAAATGTCCAGTGCTCGCATCCATTCTGAGAGTCGGGGAGAGACACACACACCCGATCGACATCATCACCACACACACACACGCCAACGCACGCAACCACGCACACGACTGCACACAACACCGCACCGACAAACACGCACGCACGCAACCGCACGCACGCAACGACACACACAGCATCACACACACACACGATCTACACACACACACACAGTTTTTCAGCACACAGCGATTAACGCAGCTTCATTCGGTTGTTGTGAATAAGCGCGATCACTCATAACTGAGCAAATAAAAACGCGAAATGACAAACGCACGCCGAGGTAACGATCAACACTCCATGCGAATTCACCTAATCCGATTATATTGTAAGAATCCCAGGTGACGGCGCGAGAGGAGGTGCAACGTCAGCTGAACATTTGCATATTCGTAGGTGTCGCAACTAACGCATTACCCAGGACACGCGAACTTCGGCAGTTCAAGTTGTCGAAATCGAATCTGCCTCCAGAAACAAGTCATTTTGTAAGCAATTCACCGCGATTTGAAAAACCAAGTCAGTTGTAAAGCAATCACCTCGCCGACTCCAGTAAAACAACAAAGTTGTAAAATCATTTGAGCCGATTGAAAACACATCAGTGTACAATCACACGCCGACGTTCGAAACCAGACCAGTTGTAACAATCACCGCTCGAGTTCATGGAGTAGATGTCGGGAAGCTGATGATGAGGATTGTTGACATGGTGGCCTAACGCTGGTGAATAGATCGGAGACTTCGGTTTCGGTTCCTGTCCTCGTCTCGTCGCTATTCTCCTCTCCTCCTCTCCTCCTGCTCTCTTCTCTCTCGCTACCTCTCTCTCATCTCTCTCTCTCTCCTCCCTCCTCTCTCATCTCGTCATCTCTCTATCTCACATACGGTCTCTCTCGCTCCGTCTCTCTCGTTCCTATTCTCTTCTCTCTCTCGCTCGCTCTCTCTCCTCTTGCATCTCATTCTCTCTCTTCGTCCCTCTCATCTCGATTCCTCGGATCTCCTCCTCCTCTCCTCGTGTTGTCAACTCCCAGTCTCTCTCTCTGTCTCATTCTACTAAGCAGCGGCGATGCTCTTCGATTATCTCTCTCTCCCATATCTTATACTCTTCTTTCGCATTCTGATCTCTCTTCTCTTCTCTTCTCTTCTCTATTTCCCCGTCTCCTCTCTCCACTTCTTCTCGCATTCCCTGTCTTCCTCACATCTTAAACTGGCCTTCTTCCGTTCCTCTCCGATCGATCGTCTGCTTCTACCTCGTCCTGGCGTGTCCATTCGTAGCACCTTCATCTGTTCTCGCTCATCCTCATCTCCATCTGTCAAAAACCGCGCTGCTCTCCTCGGCTCCTCCCTATCATCTCACTAATCACAACTCGTCACGTCGAGATCTCATCATCTTCTCTCCCATTTCCCGATCACAGTTCATCGCCATCTTCCTGATCATCCGGGGCCTCCTTGTTCTCCCTCGGTTCATCATCAAAGTCTTTCCCTCTCTCTCCCGTCCCCCTTCCGTTAGAAGTCTTCCCCCTCGGCGTCATCGAGCGTGGAGCCTGTGACTCCTTCCCGTTCGCGTATCTCCGTGTCATTATCTCAAGCCCCCTGGATCTGCTTATCGGATCTCTTTCCCCCTGTCCTTTCTCTCAGCTGTCGATTTCATCTCTGTGACGGCTCCCGAGGCCGCCAAGTTCTCCCCATCCCCCCACCCCCGCGCTCCCTCTTTAGTTTCGTGCAGTTCGCTTCCGCACCGGGCCGAAGACTCGTCCCGCCGATCGTCTCCATTTCTTCTACCCTAATCTCCCCACTTCGCGGGAGCCAGGTATCTATTCACTCCGTCATCTATCCTCTCTCGGTCTATCGCGTTCCTCGCGGCCTCTCGCTCCGCCGATTCGTCGTCTCTCATGTAATCACTACTGCTGATATATCCTTCTCCGATCATCTCTACTGTTATCCCAAATCTCATCAACAGAAATGCAAGCCGGGTGAGTCCTGCGTCACTCGGCGCGACCTCGATTGAGACTTCCTCCCATATGCCAAGTCCGAGCGTCCACCTCGTCCTCTCTTCTCCCCTCTTTCCCTCATTCTCTCCTCCTCTTCCCTCGTCCTCTCCACCATATGATCCGTCCCGAGCCTCTCCATGTAGTATCTCGGCCCCGTATTCCTTGAAGTCATCCCTGCTCTGTTTCGCGAATCACTCTCTGTCTCTCTCCATCAGACTCCTTCTCTCCGCTACTCTAATCCTGCTCTTCCTATCCCACCATCGTCATATCTCGACGTCTCGGTCCCCCCACCAACATTCGTTAGTATAATACGGCTAATTATAACAGATTTCCTCGTACTGGCAACTGTTAGAGAAGCGGATCAGATAGTCGTGAACACTTTCAGGTCAAATCCCGAGTTGGCTAAAAAAAAAGGCTTACATCATTAATTTTATCTCTAGCTTTATTTTCCTCACGCGATTCTGTACATATACATGTTTTTTTGCAGGGCTTGTCGTAATATTGTTTGTTAGGCTTCGATGTCAGCACACTCTTGTTTTAAAACTCCATATAAGTATTCCAACAAGCAGTGGGCTTTTATCTGCACTAGGAAAATTTGGTGACGGCTTCTTCCGTTCCTGCCATTTGCGCGTTGTAGCTTGTTTGTCTGCTGCTGGCGTCTGTTCCTATTGTATTATTAGGAAATTATGGATAACATAACCTCTGAGTTTAAAATATTTACGGCGCTGAGTTACTTAACTCAAGGATTTAATTCCAGCATGTTATGAACCCAAATTTAAGCTCAGAGTTACGTGAATTTAATCAGATTCATACCTTAACTCAGGGTTAAAGTTAAAAACCACGACTGTGGAACCGGGTCCAATGTCGAGTAATCTGAACGCCATAAACGTGCACCACTACTACTAGATTACAGTCGACCGGCATACCAGACTTGCTCTCCCTCTCGTCTCTCTCTCGTCACTCTCTCTCTCATCTCTTCTCTTCCTCTCGGGTCTACTAATCTCTCTCGTTCTCTCTCTCCTACATCTCTCATCTCTCTCGCTCTCTCTCTCCTCTCTCTCTCTCTTCTCTCTCTCTCTCTTCTTCTCCCATCTCTCCTCTCAATCATCCCTCTCTCTCTCTCTCTCGTCTCTCCTCTACCCGCTCTCTCTCTCCCGCCTCATCAGTCCTCTCTCTGCTCTCTACCGCTCTCTCTCTTACGCCTCTGCTCTCTCTACCGCCTCGTCTCCTACCGCTCTCTCTGAATACCGGCTGGCTCTCTCTACCCGCTCATCTCCTATACCGCTCTCTCTACTTACCGCTCTCATCTCTAAGCCGCTATCTCTCATAACCCTGCTCTCTTCTCACCCAGCGCCTCTCTGCTCTACACCAGCTCTCCCACTCTCTACCGCCACTCCTCTGCTAAAACCGCTCTCTACATCTACCCGTCTCTCTCTATTTAACCGTCCCTTACTCCTCTCCTACTATCCTATACCCACCTCTCTAACCGCTGCTCTCGTCTCTAAACCTACTACTCCGCTCTCCTCCTCCGTAACCGCTCTCCCATCCTCTCTCTACCGCTCTCTCTCTAATCTAAGAAGAAAACCGCTCTCTCTCCTACTAAAGTCGTTTCTATCCGCTCATCCTCTCTACCGCTGCTCGTGTGAGCTCTAACCGCTCTCTCTCTAAAACGCAGCTCCGTGTCTCTAGGCCCCTCGCTCTCATCTCTAGCATAACCGCTGCTCTCTCCTAACCCGCATCTCGTATCTACAAAGATCAAGCCGCTCTCTCGTACTAACCGCTCTCGCTCTAAAGACCTACACTCTACCGCTCCTCCTCTCTTATCCGCTCTCTCTCTATAGTCCCGCTCTCTGATCTCTAAAATGCGTCTACCTAAACCGCATCTCGATCTCTAGACGCGCGGCTCTCTCTCTAGAATTCCGCTCTCGATCTCCTAAACCCGCGCTCTACATCTCATATCCGCTCTTCTGTCATCTACTACGCTCTCTCTCACTCTATACCGCTCTCTCATCCTATATAACCCGAGCCCGCTCTCGCCCGTCTCTAGCAACCCGCTCTACGTCTCAAACCGGTCGCTCTGTTCGTCTACCCGCTTCTTCTCTCTACCGGCTCTCGTCTGCTACCCGCTGCTCCGTCTCTAAAACGCCGAGCTCTCCTCTCTACCCGCTCTCGTCTGCTATCTAGCCGCTCTCCCTCTAACTCGTATTCCTGATCTCTCTCCTTCTCTCGGCCTCTCTGAGAGCCTTTACCCGCTTCCTCTTCTAACTTACTGGTCCTTTCGCGCTCTTTCGGTTTCTCGGGCTCTTACAAACCGCTCGCTCATCTGATTCCGCTTCTCGTCTCTTAAAACCTTCTCGCTCTCTACTCTATGCTGCCACCCCGCCTCTTCGTCTATCCCTCCTCTCTCTCTACCACCCTCCTAGTTCACCCGGCTGGTGCTCCTGAGTTACTCATTTCTTCCATAACCGGCTCTCATCTTAAACCGCTCTTCTCTCCCGCTCGTCTCTCTACCTATAACCGGTCATATATATATGTATATATACTAGCTCTCATACGATATCTTCTAAAAGAAATATCTAAATCCCAGCTCTCGGCTCCTCTACCCTCGCTCTCTCTCTATCTCACATCTCCTCTCGGGGCGATGTGTCTTCGCTTTATATATGATATAATGACATGATATTACTCGTTCATCTTATATAACAATACAATAAATGGTGGGAAGCTAAACACATTAGGATAATAACCATCACACTATACAGTTCTCCTTGTCCACGACTACAGATCATCTGAAACGCAAAGAAATAATACACAAATTAGACCTTAGACTTAGTTAGATGGTCTCTAGATATTCTATTCTGAAACACGACGTGAAACGGCAGAGCACGCGTTGGATCTTTGACTCTTCTAATATAATTACGAAATTAATTCTCGTGGGCTCTGCCATTCAAATTCCATGGGTAGATTTTCTGCGAGACCGCAAATTTAACAAAGATGGCTCTACGCATACCTCATACCTATGAGTGCTGCTACATACACGTATGTCCAACTAACAGATATCTATATATATATAATAATATACCATACATATATATATATAATAACCTCTCTAACGCGCTGTGATTAATACACCGCGGATACTCGCCCATCGAATCGACATCATCGGTGGTCTGGAACTTTCATCTCCCAAAAAGGCGCCTTTTATTTTCGGCTAATAACCAGTACACCACACGCCAGATATTCTCATATGTACAGCTCTCCCCTGTCGCAGCGTCGCACACTAGGGCCATGCACAGCCTCGGAAGTCGTAAGGAATGAGCCCGTCGCTCCCGTCTTTCCCAGGTTGTTAAGTGCAACGGGATTTCGTTAGAGCATCTAGGATATTACGCGCGGAAAAGAGCCTCTCCGTCATGAACCGTAGGGAGAAACGGGGAGGTGTGTGGTGTGTGTGCGTGCGTGTGTGTTGTGTGTGTGTGTTGTGTGTGTGTGTGGTCGCTTTGGTGCATGTGTCTTGTTCGCGTCTGAATGTGTGGTGTGTGTGTGTGGTGTGTCATATGTGGTGATGTATTTGTCCGTGAGTGTGTGTGGGCGGTCGCTGTGTGTGTGTGTTGTGTGTGTGTGTGCGGTGTGATGTGTGCTTGGTGTGGTGTGTTCTCTTCTCTAACTATGAAACCGCGCTCTCTCTCTAAGGCCCCTGGCTCTCTTCTCTACCGCTTCTCTCCTAACTAAATTGCCGCTCTCGTTCTCTAAAATCCGCGTCTTTCTCTCATCTATGTTGAGGTTACGGCCTCTCTCTCCTACCGGCTCTCTCTCTACCGGCTCATCTCTCTAAGAAAAGCTACTCTATACACGCTCTCCTCGCGGTGTCTAGTAAAAAAGAACGCGTCCTTCCTGCTCTCGCGCCTCTCCTACCGCTGCTCTCCTCTACGCTCTCGTCTTACTAACCGCTCTCTCTCTAAACCGCTCTCTCTCTACCCCGCTCTTCTCTCTACCCGCTCTCGTCCTTAGACCGCCTTCTCTCCTACGCGCCTCTCTCCTGTATCATCCGGCTTCTCTCACTCTACGTCTCCTCTCTAAGCCGCTCTCTCTCCTAA
>NW_014582906.1:0-788 GCF_000485595.1 Priapulus caudatus
GTGCGTGTGTGAGTGTGTGTGTGTGTGTGTGTGTGTGTGTGTGTGTGTGTGTGTGTGTGTGTGTGTGTATGAGTTGTACGCAAGCTAAAATGCGCAGTTACGCATGTATAGATTCTACTAGCGATATAACGAGCTTTACAACTGGCGAGCGCACAACGAGTTATCACTTACGCGGCCTCACGTGGTCATTTCATTTACCTGGCTGTGGGTTTACCTGACTGTGGTTATATCTACCTGAGGATTTACCTGGCTGTGGTTTTACCTGACTGTGGTTTTACCTGGCTCTAGATATATCTACCTGTGGTTTTACCTAGCTGTGGTTTTATTTGGTTCTAGTTATATATACCTGTGGTTTTACGTGGCTGTGGTTTTACCTGGCTCTAGTTATATCTACATGTGGGTTTACCTGGCTGTAGTTTTACCTGACTGTGGTTTACCTGACTGTGGTTTACCTGGCTCTAGATATATCTACCTGTGGTTTTACCTAGCTGTGGTTTTATTTGGTTCTAGTTATATATACCTGTGGTTTTACCTGACTGTGGTTTTACCTGGCTCTAGATATATCTACCTGTGGTTTTACCTAGCTGTGGTTTTATTTGGTTCTAGTTATATATACCTGTGGTTTTACGTGGCTGTGGTTTTACCTGGCTCTAGTTATATCTACATGTGGGTTTACCTGGCTGTAGTTTTACCTGACTGTGGTTTTACCTGACTGTGGTTTTACCTGGCTCTAGATATATCTACCTGTGGTTTTACCTAGCTGTAGTTTTATTTGGTTCTAGTTATAT
>NW_014582906.1:2134-2713 GCF_000485595.1 Priapulus caudatus
CTCCCTCCTCTCTCTCTCCCCTCCTCTCTCCCCTCCTCTCTCCCCTCTCCTCCCCTCCTCTCTCTCTCGCCTCTCTCTCCTCTCTCTCCCCCTCTCTCTCTGTCGGGGCATGAGATCTAGGGGTGACGTCCCTCCTTGACCTCGGCCGGCTGCTCCGCTGGGATCACGTCCCGCGACGGCACGTCGGCAATCGAGCGGCACTGATTGCAGCCGACAGCCGCAGTCACCCCTGCATCCTCCTACTCCCCCTCCCCTCCTTATCCTCCTCCTCCTCCACCTCCCCTCCTTCCTTCTCCTCCTCCTCCCCCTCCCTTCCTTCTCCTCCTCCTCCCCCCTCCTCCGCAGACGTGTGGGGAGGAAGCGGGTAGCGGGCGGAAGAGGGGAGGCAAACGCAGTCACCGCCGCCTCCTCCTCCTTCTCCTCCTCTTCCTCCTCCTCCTCCTCCTCCTCCTCCTCTCCCTCTCCTCCGCCGCCGCCGCTGGTGCGTCCCCGCGGACGTGCGGGGAGGCAGTGGACAAGAAGAAGAAGAAGGAGAAGAAAGAAGAAGAGGAGGAGGAAGAGGAGGAGAAGGAGGAGGAA
>NW_014582906.1:4307-4734 GCF_000485595.1 Priapulus caudatus
TATATATATATATATATATGACGAGCATTTCGCGCACATACGAGTGAGTGGCTCGTATATTTCGCCTGCGTCTCGCACGCGCGCATGCGCACTCTGCAACGTTAATTTCCGCGTTCGAAAAAATTTACGAGCCGTCGCCGTGTGGGTTCCGTTGGCGGAGTTCGTCTGCCGACGATGTACATGCGCACTAGATGCGCCTATGGAAAGCGGCTGAGGAGGGAAGAGTAGAAAGGCGAGGAAACTTTGCCGCCATTTTGTGGTGCAGTCGTAGTTGTGCTTTGCGACCGCGTGGTGGCGCCAGTGTATGCAGATAGCACGTGACTCGTGTTACGTAAAAATCAGAGATTGGTGTTACGAAACATACTCATAACACATACATATCAATATACACATGTTAGAATATATATATATATATATATATATATAT
>NW_014582906.1:6163-6971 GCF_000485595.1 Priapulus caudatus
ATATATATATATATCTGCCTCTCCGCACGCGTTCATGAGTGTTACCGGCCGCGGCGTATCTAACTGCGCTCCGAAATCATGAATCTTGCCTCTCGATCGACACTCTCGAACTTTTGCCGAATACATTTCCACACACAGCAGACAATTTGCAAAGCACAGTAACAGTGTCTGTGGCTTGAATTGGTCGGATGAAAAGAATGCGCATTAGAATGTAACCGACTATATTTCGGACGCCGACTGTAAAGTAGGTCTTTATGGATCGCGTCCGCCGTACACTACAAATTATCTTATGCGGCAATGGTTTCTAAGAATCAATAGCTCGGGCGTGATGTCGACATCATCATCGCCATCGTCATCGTTGTCGTCGTCGTCGATATCGTCGTCGTTGTCGTCGTCGACATCGTCGTCGTTGTCGTCGCGCCCCCTAACTTTCGCGATGAGAATACTAAATCACTTGCGCATAGTATATGTATATGTATACGTATATTTATATACATATATATATATGTATTATTATGTATACGTATATATATATATATATATATAGATATGCGATGAAGCGTTAGCAGTCAGTGCATTAGTTCTATACCATCAGTGCGCACCTGTCGGCCGCGTCTATGCTATGCAGCGCATTATGGCTACACGTCTATAGCATGTATGTGTATGTGTATGTATGCATGTAATGTATGTGTGGGTGTATATACGGCTGCTTTAAGCTGCGTAACATCTGTCCTTAGACGCACATTCACTAGACACACACACACGGCGTTCTAGCTTTCTAGTGTAAGCGGGGGACTGTGTCGGTGGC
>NW_014582907.1:0-539 GCF_000485595.1 Priapulus caudatus
AGGGGGCGCGAAAGATGCCTTAGTTGCGACAGATGTGCTTTTGTTTACGCGTTGCAGATCAAGAGGTGAGATAGCGCGCGTGCGTGAGCGGAGGGAGGGGAGGGGGAAGGGGATGGGGGGGGGCGGATGCAGCAACGTAGAGCTGGCAGGAATAACACCTCCACCCTTCCTCCTCTCGCCACCCCACCGCCACAGCCCTTTCTACACTCCTCCTCCTCATGTTGCTCATTCTCCTCCTCCTCCACATATTTCTCCTCCTCCTCCTCATCTTCCTCCTCCTCCTCCTCCTCCTCCACATATCTTTCTCCTCCTCCTCCTCCACATCTTCCTCCTCCCCCTCCTCATCTTCCTCCTCCTCCTCCTCCTCCTCCTCCTCCTCCTTCTCCTCCTCCTCCTACTCCTCTTCAACATATCTTTCTCCTCCTCCTCCTCCTCCTCATCTTTCTCCTGCTCCTCCTCCACATCTTTCTCCTCCTCCTCCTCATCTTCTTCCTCCTCCTCCTCCTCCTCCTCCTCCTCCTCAACATCTTCCTCCTCCT
>NW_014582907.1:5666-6971 GCF_000485595.1 Priapulus caudatus
ATCATCATCAGCAGTAGCAGCAACATCATTATCATCATCAGCAGCAGCAACAACATCATCATCAGCAGTGCAGCCAGGCAGCAACGACATCATCATCATCATCATAACAGCACAGCAACAACATCAACCCATCAATCATGCATCTGGCAGCAGCAGGCAGCCAGGCAGGGCAGCAAACAGAGGAAGGTATCCGGAGAGGAAACTGACTGCAGAAGAAGGCAGGCGTAAGAGGAAGCCGAGTCAAACACAGAAGACGATCGACGAACGACGGACACGGCCCGACTGCTGTACACTAAACAGCCAGCCGCCGACGCGCCACTTACTAAGTCGCGGCGACACATCGCAGCCAGACGTCCGTCGGCCGACGACGTCAGCGGCGGTCAAAGCATAAGTCAAACAAATAGCTGCCGAGTAGAAGAACGCAGCGATCGGGGCGTACGCAGGCGTACGCGCGCATAGAGCGGATAATACACACACCACCGCACGGCCACGCCACGCAACAGCACGGCGGCACGCACGCAGCGCACCGGCTGCACATACACCGCACATACACGGACGTCACGCAACGCACGCATACGCACGGCACGCCGGACGTCACGCACTGCGCACATACACGCGCACTATACACGGACGCCACGCACGCACATTGGACGCAACGCGACGCAACGCATAGCACATTACACGCGCAGAGCCATACAATGCACGCCACAGCAAGCACGCGACAGCATACAACGCACGCACAGCAGCACAAATACACGACGACATCGATCACGCACTGCACGCACGGCACGCACGGCACCATGCACGCGCACATACACAGTCACGTTGCAACGCACACACAGCAGCACACAACACACACACTCACCGGCACTCACAGCATACGCGCGCGCACACGGAAGAGCAACGCGGCTGCACGCCACGCACGCGGCAGTCATACACACACAACACACGGACACCGACACGCAACGCGCACATTATTACGCACACACACACGCACGCAGGCGCACAGCACTGCTACCACGCGCAACAGCCACGCACGCACGCACAGCACACCACCAGACTCACAACAGCGCACAGCACTGCACGGGGTCACGCAGCGCAGCGCACGCACGGGCACGCAACGATCCAGAGATCACACGCACACACACACACACACACACACGCGCGTACGCACCCAGGAGTTCACCAGAAAGTCATTAGCACTGACCGCAGGTATATGTATCACCGCAGGTATACGTATCGCTTATATACGTCGTAACTAGATCACGGATACGATGGAAGAGGAAGAGGAAGAGGAGGAGGAGG
>NW_014582908.1:0-354 GCF_000485595.1 Priapulus caudatus
CGCGAACATTTATGTATACCCGTGTATTTATAGACATTGTGTTTGTGTATATGCGTGAATGCGTGCGTCTATACGCACGTGCATGTGCTCGTGCATGCGTGCATACGTGCGTGCGTATGTGCAAATGTGCGTGAGTGCGTGCGTGTGTTTATGAATGTGTGTGTGTGCGTACATCAATGCGTGCGTGTATTCGTGTGTTCTGCGTGCGTGCGCGCGTGTGTACGCGTGCGTGTGTTCTGCGTGCGTGCGCGCGTGTGTACGCGTGCGTGTGCGCGTGTGTACGCGTGTGTGTGTGTGTACGCGTGCGTGTGTACGCGTGCGTGTGTACGCGTGCGTGTGTACGCGTGCGTGCGT
>NW_014582908.1:1611-3856 GCF_000485595.1 Priapulus caudatus
GTGTGCGTGTATGTATGTGTGTGTGTGTGTGTGTGTGTGTGTGTGAGTATGTGTGTGTGTGTGTGTGTGTGTGTGTGTGTGTGTGTGTGTGTGTGTGTGTGTGTGTGTGTGTGTGTGTGTGTGTGTGTGTGTGTGTGTGTGTGTGTGTGTGTGTGTGTGTGTGTGTGTGTGTGTGTGTGTGCTTGCGTGTGTCGGATATATCACTCATATCCGCATGTGTATGATCTGATAAAATCAAACCCTACATGACGCATACGAAGACTAGTGGGTAAGAATAGAAAAACCCACTTTAGTTCCCCTTCAAAAGGTGGTCAACTGGTCAGGAATAGACATATCCTTCTCAACTGCACTGTAATCAACACCATACCGAGGCCAAATATGAACAGGCATATTAGAGCAAGGAGCATCCCCCATCCCTTCTGTATCACCGGAATAAACATGACAGATATGATGCGCTGGGAGGGGGAGGGGGAGGGGGGGTGGGGGGTGAACCAGAAATATAATTATAGGCTGCATGCGTTTAGTTTTGGCTTGCACGAATAAACATCGCGGTATAAAGCTGCAGCGATCAACACTGCGTTATGTTATGCGCATGCGCGTATAGCTGTGTGATATTGCACAATGATATATAGTTTGCTGCGCAATGATATAGTTTGCTGCGCAATGATACAGTTAGCTGCACAATGATATAGTTTGCTGCGCAATGATACAGTTAGCTGCACAAGGATATAGTTTGCTGCACAATGATACAGTTACCTGCACAATAATACAGTTTGCTGCGCAATGATATAGTTTGTTGCACAATGATACAGTTAGCTGCGCAATAATATAGTTTGTTGCACAATGATATAGTTTGCTACACAATGATATAGTTTGCTGCACAATGATATAGTTTGTTGCACAATGATACAGTTAGCTGCGCAATAATACAGTTTGCTGCGCAATGATATAGTTTGTTGCACAATGATACAGTTAGCTGCGCAATAATATAGTTTGTTGCACAATGATATAGTTTGCTACACAATGATATAGTTTGCTGTGCAATGATATAGTTTGCTGTGCAATGATATAGTTTGCTGTGCAATGATACAGTTAGCTGCGCAATGTTATAGTTAGCTGCGCAATAATATAGTTTGCTAAAGCGTTGCTAGTAACGCATACATGTAGTTATATTTTCTAGCATGCGATGTAGAAGCACCCCGCGGTCTAGAGACCGGCTAAAACTGACTTCATTATGGTCTTTTCATAGATTCGATGTAATTATTGTCAATAGATGGCGCTCATCTTCAGCTTTATCAAAAAAAAATAACTAAAATCGAACACCCGTGCCAAATTCCGTAATTTTTTTAATAATGTTCTTTTGCGGCTATGGCTTTTTGGGAAATTATTCAATCAATTGCCTGGTTTTTTATCTTTATTATTATTATTGGTATTATATTTTCATTTCTTCACTCTAAAGTATTTTTAATTTCAATTGTGTTTTTTTGTTTACAATTTTGTATATTTTCTTCTTGACACAAACAGAATCTTTATATCCTAGAACATGCGGACCATTATGCACACGCTACACCCACACGCGACGAGTAGACCAGATGTATATATATACTTACGATAGTTGGTACTGAGGATACAGCTGCTCTGCTTCCACTATGAAATCGAAGATTGTGTCTCCGACTCCGCTGGGGAAGATGATTCTGTCTATTTTATGCAAGACCCCATTGCTTGCGACCTTTGATTCCGGCAGTAGGTTTCCCTCGTTCACGCTGATCACCTGCTAGCGAGATAACACGAAGAAATAATTAATTATGATATTAAAATATAAAAATTATATTTTTTCTAAATCTAATCATAATTTATTAATTTATTAATAAGATTATTATGATTACAATTATTATACGGGGCAAAAGTAGTAAGTTTCTCTCACTTACGGTCATTATAACTGCTATGAAAATTGTATGGGAAGATAATCAATTATAATAATTACTATAGAGTAATAAAGAATAATAAAAAATAATTTGTATAAAAATTAATATAATAATTGATATGGCATGTGATATAAGGTCAGTTTCTAGACGTGCCAAGATGCCGCTAATTTCTCCACAACAGTATAATGATGTTTAGTTATAAAACCACACGCAGGCACCCATGCGCACATGGATACACACACGTACGCGCACAGACACGCGCGCGTACACACACACACACACACACACACACACACACACACACACACACACACACACAC
>NW_014582908.1:6675-6971 GCF_000485595.1 Priapulus caudatus
CTTCATAAATTTACCGACTTAAAATATAACGTCGAGGAGAATGAGGAAGTAAGGGAAGAGAGGTGGTTGGTGTTAAATAAAACAACCAAGGCACACGCAGCACTTCTTCATAAATTTACCGACTTAAAATATAACGTCGAGGAGAATGAGGAAGTAAGGGAAGAGAGGTGGTTGGTGTTAAATAAAACAACCAAGGCACACGCAGCACTTCTTCATAAATTTACCGACTTAAATATAACGCCGAGGAGGATGAGGAAGTAAGGGAAGAGAGGTGGTTGGTGTTAAATAAAACAACC
>NW_014582909.1:0-285 GCF_000485595.1 Priapulus caudatus
GAGAGAGAGAGAGAGAGAGAGAGAGAGAGAGAGAGAGAGAGAGAAAGCGAGGAGATGAGCAAACTTTAATTTCTTTACGTATTATTAATAGCATTAATATTAATAATATTAGTATTAGTAACAATAATACATAAATGAATGCATATAATAATGTTTAATGTTTTATTAGCTCTTGTTAGTATTCATAGCATTGATATTATATAAATATATAATCTATCTATCTATCTATCTATCTATCTATCTATCTATCTATCTATCTATCTATCTATCTATCTATCTATCTAT
>NW_014582909.1:1625-2410 GCF_000485595.1 Priapulus caudatus
CCTTTTCGGCGATACCGTTAACACATCGTCCCGCATGGAATCAAGCGGAGAAGGTGACATACTTGTAAACTGCGCGTTTCAGAATAGCCCGTGACTGTTTTGGAGAAACGGCGAAATTTGTTTAAAAGAAGTTTTCGCATTTTTTTTATAAAATGGTTATTTTATGATATATACTGAACGCTTTAGTGGCATTACAAATCGTGTGTGTCATTACAAGTGTGTATCATGATTATCATGATGTATTATCATCATAATAAACATTGTATTACGTAGCATTTCGTTTCAAAGTAACGCCAGCAGGTTAATTAGTGAAGCTTAAAATTCGCGCGGCGTAAAAGCATTCCACTATAGTTTGAGCGGAAATTGTGTTCATCAACGAAAGGAGGAACGAAAGACGATTTTAACCCGACGAGAGTTAAAAAAAACACATAGAGCGATGTTTTGTAGCTAAGAGTTATACACATTAGTGAACAGATAAAAACACATAGAACGACGTTTCTGTAGCTAAGAGTTATACACATTAGTGAACAGATAAAAACACATAGAGCGATGTTTTGTAGCTAAGAGTTATACACATTAGTGAACAGATAAAAACACATAGAGCGATGTTTCTGTAGCTAAGAGTTATACACATTAGTGAACAGATAAAAACACATAGAGCGATGTTTCTGTAGCTAAGAGTTATACACATTAGTGAACAGATAAAAACACATAGAGCAATGTTTCTGTAGCTAAGAGTTATACACATTAGTGAACAGATAAAAACACATAGAGCTATGTTTCTG
>NW_014582909.1:6650-6970 GCF_000485595.1 Priapulus caudatus
ACACACACACACACACACACACACACACATACACACACACACACACACGCGAACTTAGTAGAGCGCCTCCGTACGTATTTTGCATGTATGCTTGTATTCATGTCCATGCTTATACCGCAGGCCCATGCGTTTCTGGCGTGGTCGGACTTAAAATGCCTCGCTACTGCCTTTTCGGCGATACCGTTAACACATCGTCCCGCATGGAATCAAGCGGAGAAGGTGACATACTTGTGAACTGCGCGTTTCAAAATAGCCCGTGACTGTTTTGGAGAAACGGCGAAATTTGTTTAAAAGAGGTTTTGGCATTTTTTTAAAATAAA
>NW_014582910.1:0-6969 GCF_000485595.1 Priapulus caudatus
CAGCCATCTCTACATCGCCTGTGTCGCGCCATGTGGGCGCATTTCGCGTTGTCCGGCCATGTGGGCGGCGTCGCCTAATGCTGGATCATCGCCACGTCGCGCTGTAGTCACGAGCATGTGAGCGGGGCATCGCTACAAATCGACGGTGTCGGCGCATGTGGGCGCCGTCGCTACCCGCGGTTGCGGCGTGTCACCATGTGACGCCGTCGGCCACAGTCGCACGTGTCGAGCGCATGCGCAGTCATGGTGAAGCCGCGATCTGTCCATGTGAGAGGCATCCGCCAATGTGAGCGCATCTGCCATGTAGAGAGCATGCGCAATGTGAGCGCGCATTGCGATGTGAGCACGCCAATCAGTCATGTGAGGCGGGCAACGGCTCGCCATGTAAGCGCATCGGTCATGTGATGAGCGCATTGCCTATGTGAGGCCGCATATGCGCATGTGAGCGCAACCTTGCCCATGTGAGCGCGTCGTCATGTGATGGCGCCATCGAGGCAATGTGAGCGCATCCGGCCATGCTGAGCGCAATCGCAATGTGAGCGCGTCGTGAGCAATGGCGTCGCCACATCTTTCCTCTCCGCCGTGTCACGCATGTGAGCGCAAGGTCGCGCGCAACAGCTGCCGATCGGTCGCCGTGTGCTATCTCGTGATGCCGCAATCTGGCCCATGCTGAGCGCGTCATCGCGCGTCAGTGTGAGCCGAGCATCGGCCCATGCTGAGCGCATCGCTACATCGCGCCTCTCACACACGACAAGTGCTCTCGTCGCCCATGTGAGGCGCATGGCGCTCAGCATCGCGTTTGGGGTGCTGGTCTCGCGCCTTCATGTCTCTGCTCTGGCGCATCCTCTGTCATCGCGCGGCAGTGATGTCCTGAGCCATCCGTGTGAGCGTCATCGGTCCCCTCACATTTCATTAGACCAGGACACTTCGGGGCAGATACTCGGAGCTGTCTCCAATGTGAGCGCATCTTTCCTCACTCTCTGTCGCGCGGTGTCTCGCATGTGAGCGCATCCGATACACTCGCTGGTCGCGTCTATGAGTGAGCGCGTCGCTAGCAATTCCCCACACCCATCCTCTCTCGGCGCGGCTCTCACCAATGCTCACCTGCTCATGCACTCTCCTACGATCGGCGGCCCCGTGTCGACATGTGAGCTCATGCGGCTACACCGCACTTTGTTCGCTCTCCGCCCAGACGAGTCTGACCCTCTCGCCTCTCTCTCTCTTTCTACCCTCTCCTTCTATTCATTCTCTCTCATCGCCGAGAGTGTCGCCGTATGTGAGCTCCTATCGCGTGCCTCCAATGTGAGCGGCTACTGCGCGCGCGTCAATGTGAGCGCATCGCCAATAGTGAGCGCATGCGCCATGTGAGCGAGCGGCATAGTCGTTCTACGTTTGTAGTCTGAAAAATTATCTATGTATCTAATTCACGATAAGGGTGTGCGGAATGTTGTGGCAGCTATAAACTTTTCCCGCGCTGTTGCATTGCGCCGCTGCCGGATCGAGGCTGATTTGGTGAGGGACCGATGTCCGCAGCCCGTATTCATATTTGCCCAGGCGCTGGCTACGCGTCAATTGTCGTCATGAGGATTGCGAATGTCGCTGACCCCGCTTGTGGTCGGGTGTGCGATACGAGAGAAGACATAGCATTGCAAACAACGGAGATTAATTACTGCTTATGGCAGTCTGGCCATTCAAGCCAACGCGTTTAATCAACTGAATCGCTCGTAGAGGCGCGTGTCGTGTGCGATTCCATGGCTGCGCGACGACTTAAAAAATAAATAAATATCACAGTGCCTGCGTGGGCATAGCGATCCATCAGGATCATGGCAGCGTCTCATCTATACGTCTTACTGCGAGGTGAGCGTGCTGTGAAGTGGTAGTGGTGAGATTTCTAGTAAAAACCCCGGGCTGTATACAGTCAGTGCCCAAAGTGAGTGTTCACGATACACTCTCGCCGAAGATATGTGGAAGTGCAAGAGATGGTATCAGGAAGCCTATCCAACGAAGAATGTTCGTCGGATCGGTTATGTGCGAAAGTTAGCCACGAGATGGGAGGCATACAGTTTAAGTGTTCATTCCAGATTAAAGTAAGAAGCTCCCATCCATATCGTAGTAGCACACAACTATTTGGCAAAGACAGATTCACGGTGAAGCAGCACTGTCATTCATTATCACCCGCTACGCTAAGCGCTACAGGCTGCAAATAGAGAGCCTGGCCACGCTCTCGGAGGTGCAAAGCAAATTAACCGCATCGGCAAAAACTCGCCGCAACACATGCACCTCAGTCATATGGCTACCTGCGCAGGCTAGCCCACTGGCTAGTAGCTAGTGGCATGCGTTACATCACAATTTGTCTCTCCCAAATCCTACTGACACTGACCACAATGCCATATAATTCATGAGCGATTTACGTAGGAGCATATAAGGCCTTTCTGTAACCAAATTTTAGCTTATTCGAAATTTCACATGTCGTGACATTGTATCGCCTCATGACATCGCAGGCATGTTATCTTATCGATTCTACTAGCAACCCTGCAGTCAAATTCTCTTTCTAACAGAAAGGCCAGTTCACACTCAAATGCCATGTGTCTTATACCCTCCTCTTGAGGTTAGGGGAGGGGGAGGGTAAGGGGAGGGTGGGAAGGGTGGGCGGGAAGGGTGGGGGAGGGAGAAAGGAGATCTAGGGGGAGGGTGGGCGGCGTGCGCAGGGGTGCGGCCTCCGCCGCGGCCAGACGCGACGCGCGCCCAACCACGCACGTCAGGCACGCACGACGGGGCAGCGTACACACGGGGATTGCCTACTCTAACATCAGCAATACTAGACAGTTCAGTTCCTATTCGTATGAAGAGAAGTGAACAAATCCATGTTTAAGCGCAAGTCCTCCGTCCAGAGTTTTGAGGTCAAGAGAGGGTTTATCCGAGGGGAGGCACTTCTCTATCTCCATGGACGTACCGCATCGTCAGCAAGAAGGGACATTGTCATGTCCTAGTTCAGATAAAGCCATAAAAATGCTAGGTCACCTGGCAGGGGAACACAAAAAAGTGTTTCCTCAATGCCGCAGTCGCGGTGCGCCGGGGCGAGGCCAGGGCGGGCGGGAGGGGGCGCGGTCAGACCGATGTACCCTCATGGAAATGTCTAAAAACATCTTGCGCGCTCGTGGCCCATTGACATAGCTTGTGACCTGTGACCGAAACGGGGGCGACGGCCCGCCCGCGGGGTCCGCTCGCGACCCCCCCCCAGCTCACGTTCACGTTCGGCCCGACGCAGCACTCTACACCCTCCCGCCCCAGGCGGGCTCCCCCGAGACCACGTACAACCAAACACGCAACGTCCTCGCCACAACATCGAGCCTCCAAGCACTCACGTACCCACTCCCTGACGTTGCGACCCATACGGCCTCCGTCGGCTCCGGACTGGCGGGACTGTGGCGACCATCCGCCCGCCTCCCCCAGCCCTGCCACAGCACAGCCACACACACTACACACACACCACACAACTCCGACACCATCCCGCGCCCCCACACCAGAGGCCCCACAACACAGCCACTCACCCGTCCACCCGGAGCCTCGTGCGGTCCGCCACACAACACCACATCACACCAAGCACCACGCACGCAACGCGACTCGTCCCGAGCCACTCACGCGACGCACGCATGCCGCACGCACGCACGTTAGCTACCGCGCGCGCAGCGCGCGCGCACACTCACGTCCTCGCACTCACGTTCATACAGCACACACAACGCACACGCCGCCTCGTCACCACTATCACACGTAGACGCACACGCACGCAGCACACGCGCTGATGGTGGCACACGAGGTAAGAGTGGCTGGTTGCTGGCAAAGCAGCCTGGGTACTTCTGTGTAATAGTCAGATAATTGTTGAGGCACGCTGACAATTGACGACAATAGTATTAAGTCGTGTAGGGCACGTTAGTCGCAGACCACCCACAGGAACCTGCTAACGTTTCACGGCAGCATCTCTGGGCTCTACACTAGAGAGGCTCTACGCTCTGCACTCCAAATCCGCATCGCGCACACACGCACCACACGCAAAGCCATTGCGGGCTCGGCGGTTGTATACAAACAACCAAGCACTGGCCTCGCACAGCTGTCAGGCGAAATTGAAAGGCAAACCAGCCCACGAGAGACGGCTGCAGTTGTATGTTCTGTGTGTGTGTGTGTGTGTGTGTGTGTGTGTGTGTGTGGGCGTGTGTGTGTGTTGTGTGTTGTGTGTGCGTGCGTGCGTGCGTGCGTGTGTGTGTGTGTGTGTGTGTGTTGTGTGTGTGTGTGTGTTGCTCGGGTTGTGCGTGCTGTGTATGCGGTGTGCGTGTATGTGTGTGCGCGCCCGCTTGTGTGGTAAGATGTGGTATGTGTTGTGCGCGCCCGTTCGTGTGTGTAAATGTGGTAAATGTGTGTGCGTGGGTGCGCGTGTGATTGTGCGTGGCGCATGCCCGTATGTGTGTGAATACGGTGTGCTGCGTGGCCGTGCGCGTGCAAACCATTTGAGCAAACGGGAGGCCTGGTAAACCGTGCCGCGCTTACCGGCGCTCTCCCAATGCTCTGACACATTTTTAGATCCGACGTTTTCGGATTGTCTAAGAGGCACACACACCACCACAGCTAATATAACTACTCATCAACCATAACCTTTTGAAAGATTGATGTTCAAACCTATTAATGTGGTGTCTCAACCCGGGTTTTTAATGAGTAATATAGCTATACTAAATGTAGAACTTTAAATCAGGAGGCGTATAATGACAAATTTGTCATTATACGCTCCTGATTAAAATGCATAATAATAAGCATTAATTAGGATGGAGCTTTCACCTAGCATAGCAAGGCCACACTAAAACCGCACCACCGAAGCGCACGCTCGACACGCACGCACAACGCGGCACGCGCACGGACACGCAGCGCACACACAAGACATTGCGGCTGAGGTGTATAAACAGCCAATCACTGGCCGCGCACAGCTGTGAGGCAAAAATTTAGACAAACCCCACAGAGACGGCTGCAGTTGTATGTGTGTGCGTGTGTGCGTGTGTGCGTGTGTGCGGTGTGCGTGTGCGCTGGTGCGCGTTGTGTGTCATGTATGTTATGTATGGTGTGTGTGCGTGTGCATGGTTGCGTATGTGTGTGCGCGCTCGTGTGTGTGTGCGTGGTGTGCGTGGGTGGCACGTGTGATTGTGCGTGCGACATGGCCCGTGTATTGTGTGAAATGGCGGTGTGTGCGTGCGTGCGCGCGTTCGTGTGTTGACTGTGTGTGTGTGGCGCGCCGTGTGTGCGCAAATATTTGAACAATGAGAGCGGTGTACCCTGCCGCAGCCGTTTCCCCCGTTACCTGACTTTTCAAGAAAATATATCTTCAAAAACTACTCATGCTTTTTTTAAGATTTGACTTATTAATGATGGTTTCTAAACCAGAATAAAATTTAAAAAAAATAACAATATCTAAATAAGTGAAATTGTAACTATGAAAAGTCATCCCATTCATTTTTTTGAAAAATTGTAATTATTTAATAGGTACCATTTCACGATTATACGTGTATAAGATATAGCTTAGATCGCACGTTTTTAAAAACAAATAATTGATAATATGACTCCGAAGCTCCTAATATCATCAGTATCTTTTCGATGTTAACGTGTAAATACATCCCCATCCACGACTCCTGTCTAAAGTAAGAGATAAAAATGGTTAACAGGTCGGTCGGTCGCTTCCTCAATCAGACTGCATACCTCGGCGAACCTTCACTTAAAACGCGTCTGGAGGACCGGGTAATAGCTAGTCATATATATATATATAGTATGACTATATATATTATATATATATATATTAGTATATATTAATACTATATATATATATGTACAACACCTAAAGCTTCCTCCCTCGGCATGCGCTTACCGTGACGCCCTCTCGCGACACATGCTCGTCCAGCGTACGGCTGACTAGTGTCGCCGGCAGCTCGTGGAAGTTCGCCTTGTCCATGACGACGGCAAGCTTCTGTAGCAACCAGAACTCGGTGTCGAGCCGCTGGCGGCGGTTCAGCTTCCGGCTGCCGACGGTGTCCTTGTCTGGATTGATCGGGTCGAACAACGTCTGCAAGACACATGTATGTACGGTCAACAACGTTGAAGAAAAGAGAAAGAAGAAAGACAAAGAAGAAGGCTACGAAAAGAGATGTGTAGCCGGTATGGGCGTGAGAGAGATCCAGAGAAGAATACTTGCTGATATATGAGGTCAGATTTTAATGCGATAGAAGGCGTTGAAAAAAGATGTGTGATCGAGTCCGTCTAACGTACTGCTGGACGTAATAATTTAGGAGCAGCGAAAACGAGTTTTCGTGGACTAGCATTTCAAACAATATACATTATTCTATAAAATGCCGAGCAAGTTGCAAAATGATTATTCTATACCCTCCTCTCCTCACATTTTGCAAGTTTTTAGATTACCAACGCCGAAAAAGTTATTATGTGATGATACGAGTTATTACGTTATATTTACTACGAATTACGATTACGAATTACTAGATTTGCAGGTCGGAAAATGCGCAGAATTTTAGCATGGTGAAAGCATGTATGCAAGCAGTAAGCAGACATACAAAGAATGTTGAAAAGGTGATTATGATATTAGAAATTACGAGACATTAAAAATCACAGGAAATGCACGAAACTTCATGGTGGAAGGATACAGTAGTTCTGTAACCATGCAGTGAGTACAGGAGTACTGTCGCAGGTGCATGGTGATCTGAGAGCGTGCGCGTAATTCCCGCGTCTATTAAGCGCGTCAATTCCCGCGTCTAAACGCATCACCGCGTGCGTCATCGCGGCATATAACGAGCGAGCGGGAAAGAGAGAGAGAGAGAGAGAGAGAGAGAGAGAGAGAGAGAGAGAGAGAGAGAGAGAGAGAGAGAGAGAGAGAGAGAGAGAGAGAGAGAGAGAGAGAGAGAGAGAGAGAGAGAGAGAGAGAGA
>NW_014582911.1:0-6351 GCF_000485595.1 Priapulus caudatus
GCGTCCGCCGTGTGTGCGCGTGCGCCGCGTGCGTGTGCGTGTGTGTGTGCGTGCGTGCGTGCGCCGTGTGTGCGTGTATGCGTGCGTGCGTGCGTGCGTGCGTGCGTCCGCCGTGTGTGCGCGTGCGCCGCGTGCGTGTGCGTGTGTGCGTGCGTGCGTGCGCGCATTCGCCGTGTGTGAGCGTGTGCGCGTGCGTGCGTGCGTGCGCCGTGTGTGAGCGTGTGCGCGTGCGTGCGTGCGTGCGCCATGTGTGAGCGTGTGCCCGTGCGTGCGTGCGCCGCGTGCGTGTGTGTGTGTGCGTGCGCCGTGTGTGCGTGTGCGTGCGTGCGTGCGTGCGCCGTGTGTGCGCGTGTGCGCGTGCGTGTGCCGCGTGCGCCGCGTGCGTGTGTGCGTGCGTGTATGCGTGCGTGCATGCGTGCGTGCGTGCGTGCGTGCGTGCGTGCGCCGTGTTTGTGTGTGCGCCGCGCGTTTGTGTGTGTGTGTGTGTGTCTGTGTGTGTGTGTGTGTGTGTGTGTGCGTGCGTGTGTGTGTGTGTGTGTGTGTGTGTGAGTTTGTATGTGCGTGTGTGCGGGTGCGTTTGTAAACGGGGCATGAAGAAACCCGAAGTAACGACGACCACCACCACCATCATCATCATCATCAACACCAACAACAACAACAACAACAACAACAACAGCAGCAGCAGCGACGCCCACTACCCACTACTTCTCAACGGCGCAGTTCTTGTGCAGCGGCGACAGCGGCTTCGTCGTCGTCGCCGCCGACATCACGCCGAGATTTTCCTGCGCCGCGGCGACGGCCGCCGACGACGGCGCCGACAGCCGCGGATAGGCGAACCCCTCCTGATACACAGCAGGCATGATCTGCGGGGCCGCTTGTGACGTCAGACTGACGATCATTCTCTTCAGCTCCTCGATGGCATTTGCCTGCATGAGTATGTAGTTCTTCGCTAGCAGCAGGGTCGCTATCTTCGACAGCTTGCGAACCGACGGACTATGCGCGTACGGTATCACCGAGCGTAATTCGTCGAGCGCGTCGTTCAGGTCGTGCATGCGTCGGCGCTCGCGCGCGTTGATGCCGAGACGAACGTGCTTCTGTTTGCCGTTGCCTTTTAGCGTGGGTTGACCGTCGGCGCCCTGGTCGCCGTTGCCGTCGCCGTTGCCGTCGTCGTCGTCGTCGTCCGTCTTGTCGTCGTCGCTGCTCGCGTCGACGTTCGCGTTCTCGTTGCCGACGACGCTGCCGAGTGGCGCCCCCCGTCGGTCCGCCGTCGTCGGCTGGCGGTCGTCCCAGCGCGTCGTCGCCGACGTCGCGTCGTGGTGCGTCGCGCGGAAGCCGGACGGCATCTGCATGGCGACCTCGGCCGACATGCCGCTTTCGACGCGTTGTAGATACTCGCGGATGTGGTGACGCGGTTCCTCGAAGCCGCGACCGAAGTAGGGCGGCAGCTGGGTGGTGGTGCGGTTCATGTAGGCGTCCATCTTGGATAACGAACGTCTGTGTGTGTGTGTGTGTGTGTGTGTGTGTGTGTGTGTGTGTGTGTGTGCGTGTTTCACGAACAAACGTCTCTTCGTGTGTGTGTTCACAAATACACGTCGCCCCGTGTGTTCACAAATGAACGTTGCCCCGTGGGTTCACAAACGAACGTCGCCCCGTGTGTGTTCACGAACGAACGAACTCTGTGTGTTTACGAACGTCGGCGGTGATTCGGCCGACGGATAAGCACACCCTGCGTGAGCGCGCTCGAGCGTCAGACGGTCTCGCGTCGTTCACAGAATCTCCGCGCACCCAGGGTAGGACGTCGCCAAGGTTGTCGCCGATTATTATCTTTTGAGAGGGATTATCTTTGACGACGATCTTCGGAGATTTTTAATCTCTTGCGACGATTTGTCCAGTTAACTGATGCACGCACGTCTTTCAGATCGAGTCGGAGATTACCACCGACGACGTCGTTCAGGATTTTCCGTCTGTCTGTCGTCTTGCCGGAGGTGGATAATCTCGGGTGACACTGCCGCAACCAACAAACACCCTTTTCCACGTAGCGCCTCGTATGTAGAGAAATCCACGAGCCAGTCCTATCTATAGAGGCGTCTTCCTCTCTCTCGCTTTCTTTGTCTTTCTCTCTCTCTCTCCTTCTATCTCTCTTTCTCTCTCTCTCTCTCTTTCTCTCTCTCTTCTCTTGCGTGCTCTCTTGCTCTTTCTCTCCCTTCCTCTGGCTCTCTCTCTCTCTCTCCCTGTCTGTCTCACTTCTCTCCTCTCTCTGGCTCTCTCTCTCTCTGTCTGTCTCTCTTTCTCTCTCTCTCTCTCTTTCTCTCTCTCTTCTCTTGCGTGCTCTCTTGCTCTTTCTCTCCCTTCCTCTCTCTCTCTCTCTCTCTCTCTCTCCCTGTCTGTCTCACTTTCTCTCCCTCTCTCTGGCTCTCTCTCTCTCTGTCTGTCTCTCTTTCTCTCTCTCTCTCTCTCGTTGTGCGTATAATATGATGCCTTGTATGTGACTCTATAGCAGATCGTGGAGCGCAGGAGCTACAGGCACGCACTGTGTCACCACGCACACTGTGTCACCACGCACACTGTGTCACCACGCACACTGTGTCACCACCGCACTGTGTCACCTCCCGCTGCCTTAACACCGCAGCGACACACTCGTCCGTGCACCGCGACCGTCACCACCGGCGGACTGCTCTCTCCCGCTACGGCACTCACCTCCGTATAGCAGGAGTAACAGCCTCCTCTGAGTCTCTCTCTCGCTCTCCCGCGCTCTCTCTCTCTCTCTCGCTGTGAGTGTGTGTCTCCTCTCCTCGCCCGCACACACACGCGCGCGCTCTATCCCGCTCGTTCTCTCTCGCTGTGAGTGTGTGTGTCCTCTCCTCGCACGCACACACACTCTCTCTCTCTCTCTTTCTCTCTCTCTCTCGCTGTGAGTGTCTCTTCTCGCACACACACACACACGCGCGCGCGCGCAAGTTCGCCCTCCAGTTGGCCGTAAGAACGGTGCAGCGCTCTCAAGGCGTCAAATTACTGTCACAATAGGGAGGCGGCGAGTCGGATGAGAATCGATCGGCGACGTCGCGTTGACCAATCGCAGCTCGCGACGTCCGCCCGAGCAGCGAGAGAGCCGAGGATCAGACGCTGTTGATGCTCTTGTTATGTAGGCGTGCGTGCGTGCGTGCGTGCGTGCGTGCGTGTGCCAGGAACGAGTGTGTATGTGTGTGTGTGTGCGTGCGTGCGTGCGTGCGTGCGTGCGTGTGCCAGGGACGAATGTGTTTGTGTGTGAGACGAGGAGGTGAGTGTGAGGGGGAAGTGTGTGTGTGTGTGTGTGTGTGTGTGTGTGTGTGTGTGTGTGTGTGTGTGTGTGTGTGTGTGTGTGTGCTGTGTGTGTGGTGTGTGTGTGTGTGTGTGTGTGTGTAGTGTGTGTGTCAGGGAAAGGTGAGTGTGTAGGGGCTGTGTGTAAGGAGAAAATGTGTAGGAGATCTGCTCTAGAATATCTCCTCTAGAATATCTGCTCTAGAATATCTCCTTCTCGAATATGCTCTCAAGAATACTGCCATGCTAAGAATATCTCGTCTCTAGGATTATCTTCGCTATAGTGATGGCTCGTTCGTTGTCGTTTTTCTGAAAGAACCAAACGCTGTTGATAACGAGTTGTTTTTGGCATCGGCGAAATGTATTTGATTATATATATATATATATATACTATATATACTATAATACTATATAAATATAATGTATATGTATAGTATATACTTATACATAGTATAATAATAAGACATAATACTGCAAAAGAACAATGGGTAGAACCCCGTCAACTACGCATGAACTCAATATCTATGCTATCATACTCTATCTTATCTATTCTATCTATCTATGCCTATCTATCTATGCTATCTATCTATCTATCTATCAATCTATCTTCTATCTATCTATCTATCTTATCTATCTATGCTATCTATGCTATCTATGCTATCTATGCTAATCTATCTATCTATCTATCTATCCCTATCTATCTTCAATCCTATCTATATATATATATATAATAGTAATATATTATATCTTATGCTATCTAGTCTATACTATATATCTATCTATCTACTATCTATCTAATCTATGCTAATGCTATCTATCTTATCTATCTGTCTGTCATCTATCTATCCTTAATCTATCTAATCTATCTATCTATGTATTTATTTATCTATCTGTCTATGCTATCTATCGTATATATCTATCTCATGCTATCAATCTATCTATCTATCTATCTTAATTGGCTATTCTTATCTTTATCTATCTATACTATCTATCTATCTAAATCTGATCCTATTATCTATCTATCTATCTGCCAGCTAATCTATCTACCTATCTATCTATATATCTATCATCTATCTATCTAATATATCTATCTATCTATCTATGCTATCTATCTATGCTATGATATCTATCTGCCAGCTATGGCTATCTACGCTATCTAAATCTATCTAAATTATCTATCTTATCTATCTATTATCTATATAATCTATCTACTCTATCTATCTATGGCTATCTAATCTACTACTAATCTGGCCAGCTATCTATCTACGCTATCCTATCTATATACTCTATCCTATACTATCTATCTATTTATCTATCTATCTATCTATCTATCTATCTATCTATCTAATCTTATAATATGCTAATCTATCTATCTATTTATCATACTCTAATCTATCTATCACCTATCTATCTAATATATCTATCTAATATACACCACACATGCAGCCGCGCATGTTAACGCTGTTAATGGTGGTTATGGCTTTTGCATTGGAGATGCTAAGTCGACGTTTTCAGATTAGCACGATCGAGGTCACAAAACCTTTTTTAGAAAATCATTCGCATTCCGTATAATATAAGGCCGTAGATAAAAGCTATATAGACGTCGCTCGTGACATTCACGCGCGTCGGAACTTACGGACGTCGTCGGTCGTCGGCCGACTAATGCCTCCGACTCCGCTGTCCCCGACGACACCAGTGGCAACTTCCTAACGGCTCGCGAATGAGGCGTCGAGGACGTATAAACACGTTTAAATGCGATCGATTAGAATGTAATCAGTGCGTGATTTGTCGCGCGGGGGGTTTTATGCGATAAGATGCGCTTGCGAAGAGAGCGTAATATCACAACAATCACATACCAATAAAATTAGAATGCTATATATATATAATATTACAATACAATACAATACACACGAGCATGCACATACATACACACACAACACACACACACAACCAAGCACACACAACACACACACACACACACAACACACACACACACAACACCACAACACCACACCGGGCGGCGCACACACACACACACACACACACACACACTCACACACACACGCTTACGCAACACAGCCACCACGCCACCACGCACTCCAAAGGGGACGCACACGCACCACGCACACACGACACACGACCACACAGCACACACAGCACACACAACAACCACTAACACACACACACACACCACACCACACACACAGCACACACACGACAGCACACACACACACACCACACACAACACCCCACACGCATGCCACGCACGCACGCCACGCACGCACGCGCTGGACACGGCACCAACGCACGCAGAACCGCACGCACAGCACAACACACATACTGTGGCATGAGTGAAGGGATGCAATGTGCAGAGCTAGCTAGACATTCGTCGTGCTCCACAATAAGAAACTGAAATGAAGAAGTGACAATCTGACAGATGTAACTAAGAGGAAAATGTCTGCCTCGTCTCTCTCTCTCTCTTCTCTCTCTCTCTCTTCCGCTCTCTCTCTCTCCCTCTGTCTCATCCTTTGCTCTCTGTCCTCCCCTGACACGCTTTCTTTCTTCCTATTCTCTTGCATTTACAGCCGTATCTCTCTATCTGTGTCTCTCTTCTTCCGTCTTCTCTCTCTCATCTCATCTCTCTCTCTCTCCTTCTCTCTCAGATCGCTGCTGTCTCCGCGCTCTGTGTGTGTAATGTCTCTCCTTCTCTCTAACGCCGCGTTCTCTCTCACCGACTGATGACAGCAACGAAGCTTTGATGGCGATGAAACGCACGTCACAGCCGGCCCCCTCTCGACAGGCGCCTTGCAAATGCAATCCACACCGGCTAATATGCGCAGCGAGAGCGTTAACACGCACGCACGGCACGCAACGCACACTAGAGCACAACAGACACTTCACCTATGTATGCACCGCACAACGCGGCGCCGGGGTACGTAGCGTCAAGTAGTTACACCTTCACGTCAGATATATGCCACATGCACTGCTGAGCGTGGCATGGGGCCGCGAGAGCGGGAGAGAGATTGCTTATTAGCGTGCATGCTTGAGCGGCGG
>NW_014582911.1:6361-6967 GCF_000485595.1 Priapulus caudatus
CCCCTCCCCCTCCCCTCTCCGGCTTTCATCGTTGCAAGTCGTCGCCCCTATTCTTCTCCGCCGCTCGCCGCATTGTCGCCGAGCGGGGAACGCCATACGGCACCTTCTCCGGCGGACCCTCCCCCTCCCTCCCCCTTCCCCCGGACCCATCGCCTCCGCCGGACAAAGACAGCGTGCGATACGGCGCTAAACTCCCGTAGCGTTAATCCGGCGATGAATCCGGTAATCCAATGAATTCAATCCGGTAATCCGATGAATTCAATCCGTTAATCCGATTAATTCAATCCGGTAATCGCTGGACGGCGGGCGGCGGGATTTGCGGTGGAGAGATGATGATGATGATGATGATGATGATGATGATGATGCTGATGATGATGGTGATGATGACAAACGTCTACAGATGCTAAATTATTTGTGATATATTCGCACGCGATTGGCTGGTCTATAGCAGTACGAGACGGATGGGGATAGATTGGCTTGGTAGTACGAGGGGAAGGGGGATAGATTGGCTTGGTAGTACGAAGGGAAGGGGATAGATTGGCTTGGTAGTACGGGGGGGGGGTAGGGATAGATTGGCTTGGTAGTACGAGGGGAGAGGGGGATAGA
>NW_014582912.1:0-1211 GCF_000485595.1 Priapulus caudatus
CCCCGCATCCACTATTTGTCTATTTTCAACAAACAAATCAATGCAACCACTCTGACGGAGTGACGAAATATGCTATAGTAGCGCGACATGTATACTGGCGTTGTCACGTGCTTCACCGGGGGAGGGGGGTGCACTCCCTATATATTGTATGGTAGGCATGTGCCGCGGTTATGACCCCCTCTTTTCACATATTTCCCGTCCCTGCTCCATCTCTCAAGTGGCACATACCTACCCTATTTTGTAGGGAGTGCCCTCCCCGGGGGGTGCTTCACTCGTTCACTGTGCGATAATATAACCGCGTTGCTCTTAGGTCTAAAACCGATTGAAATATATATTACACCACAGTTACAAAAATCTTCTTCGTTGAAGCAGCGAGAAGTGTTCCTGTTTCAACAGTGCGTATTCACTCTTACAATTCTCCCAGTGCTACCTACCAGTAGTAGTAGCCTCAGTCCATAGTCCGATCTATATATATCCCAGTTTTAATCACAGACTCCCAATTTACTAGTGTTGGTGTCAGTCTCCCAACACCTCCTAATCCACTCTCTCAATCTACCAGCCCCAGACGCATTTTTCAAATCGCCTAGCCTCATACGTATAGTCTCATACGCAGTTTCAGACGTCTCAGTCTCAGGTAGGTCTGAGACTATAGTCTCAGGTAGGCCCTACGGTCTCAGATGATGTCTCAGACATGTAACACGCAGTTATTCTATCGTGAATCGTAATAGTCCAGGTACGCGGCGGTGAGGTACACCGCTGCTACAACGTCTGTCATGTACAAAACATAAACAACAAATGAACTGATATGTACGTATTATAAGCAGGGTAAATATTTAATGAAACATAATAGCATAATGACATAAACATATGAACAATGTATAGTCCCACAAAGGGTTAGTGTCGCGTACATATGGTTGCGCGGTGCATGAAACGTAACTTACGATTTAAACGGTTGTCTACAGTGTAAATATCCAAAATGGCGACGATGAACACTGGTGTTTTTTATTTTTATGAAATTGTCGCTTTTATTAGAAGTCAGGAGGGGCTCAGCCAGGGTAGGCAAGAGTGGGTAGTTCACAGCAGTAGCAGGCTGTCACGAGAGGCTGTGGGTATCGTCACTCGCAAAGTGGTCGGCCCAGGAGTGGCCGCGTGCTATAGATTAACACCAGTTGCTTGTACGCGATGTTTGCGCGAGTTACATTGCTAGCAGA
>NW_014582912.1:5104-6207 GCF_000485595.1 Priapulus caudatus
TGTGTGTGTGTCAGCTGAAAGCCTGAGGAAGAGATGTACGTCTCGAAAGCTCGCTGATTGAAATTTAAACACAGTTAACCTATTTCTTGAATTTGTTATATATATATATATATATATCTATATACATCAAACTAGGCGTGTCACACAGTTGCAGGAATTGTGTAAATAGGCATGTGAAAGGTAAATTTATTGATTCCATGCGGTACGAGAATTGCAGGAACGGACTGGTGAAGTTGGTGGCAGAACGGACATCATAGTCTGACAAGTATCTTGGCACGTAGTACCACAGTAAAATGTTATCTGCAAGAGATCTAGAGATGCCTCGAGAGGTAAATCTTGGCTAGCTATTGGTTTTTTGACTATTTAGACAGACCTCTACCGAAATCGATACGTATGCGCCTAACAAATATATATACAGAAAGATGTCCACGCATTTCATACATTTGCGATAGTTGTGTAAATAGCCGAATGAAAAAAAAACAGTGTAGTTATTGATTTCATGCCGCATGACAACCGTGTGATACAAACGTTATTCTCTGCCGAATTCCGTCCATGTTTACTATCGGGTGTTGTTCCCCATATTTAACCTGTCACTGACTATCACTATTGCTAGGGGTGGTTGACAGTAGATGAGGGTAAAAATAGCGCCCGTAAGTAATTAAGTTAGCGTTCGTATAGTTCAGCACGCGAGTTGAACGATGTTATAGAAGATATTTCACTAAAGAATTTCCCTACCTATGATTTCGCATATTATTTTACATTGATTTTGTTAGCGTTTATAATAATATTGACAAGAACATTGTTACTACTACTACTACTACTACTACTACTACTACTACTACTACTACTACTACTACTACTACTACTACTACTACTACTACTACTACTACTACTACTACTACTACTACTACTACTACTACTACTACTACTACTACTACTACTACTACCTACTATACTAGGCCTACTACTACTACTACTACTAATAATAATAATAATAAATATAAATATAAAAATAATAATTTATTCATAATATAAATTATGAATCGCTGGTGGTCCATTTATAGTTATGGGGTCAGTGCACCCGCCGCCGTCGTCGACGACGA
>NW_014582912.1:6232-6960 GCF_000485595.1 Priapulus caudatus
TGCGAGAGGTCGCGGTCAGGTGCAGTCCTCGAGAGGTCGCGTCCGGTAGAGGTCATTGAGAAGTTGCATCTCGGTAGAGGTCGTCGAGAAGTCGCGTCCAGTAGAGGTCGTCGAGAGGTCGCGGTCGGGTGCAGTTGTCGAGAGGTCGCGCCCGGTAGAGGTCGTCGAGAGGTCGCGTCCGGTAGAGGTCGTCGAGAGGTCGCGTCCGGTAGAGGTCGTCGAGAGGTGGCATCTCGATAGAGGTCGTCGAGAGGTCGCGTCTCGGTAGAGGTCGTCGAGAGGTCGTGCTGCGTGGGGCGCGCGGGTAGGGGGCGCCGCTGTACGGTGCTCGTGCTTGCAGGAGGCGTGGGTAGGGGGCGCCGCTGTACGGTGCTCGTGCTTGCAGGAGGCGTGGGTAGGGGGCGCCGCTATAGCGTGTAGGGCGCGCCGCTGTACGGTGCTCAGGCTTGCAGGAGGCGTGGGTAGGGGGCGCCGCTATAGCGGGTAGGGGCGACGCTGTACGGTGCTCGTGCTTGCAGGAGGCGTGGGTAGGGGGCGCCGCTGTACGGTGCTCGTGCGTGGTAGGGGGCGCCGCTGTACGGTGCTCATGCGTGGTAGGGGGCACCACTGTACGGTGCTCATGCGTGGTAGGGGGCGCCGCTGTACGGTGCTCGTGCGTGGTAGGGGGCGCCACTGTACGGTGCTCGTGCGTGGTAGGAGGGCGCCGCTGTACGGTGCTCATGCGTGGT
>NW_014582913.1:0-760 GCF_000485595.1 Priapulus caudatus
TCTCTCTCTCTCTCTCTCTCTCTCTCTCTCTCTCTCTCTCTCTCTCTCTCTCTCTCTCTCTCTCTCTCTCTCTCTCTCTCTCTCTATGTCATGAGCGCGGGTGTGTGTGTTTGTGTGTGCGTGCGCGTGTGTGTGTGCGTGCGTGCGTGCATGTGCGTGCGCGTGATCTCGTATCGCACGATCTGATACACCTCACGCATTGACTTGATCAGCAGCTATTCTGCCCGCAACGAACTCCGATTACGTATTGCTCGGAGATACACGCAGACAATGGCACGCACGATTTATCGTCCAGAGGTCATTCCGCGGCAGCTTAGACAGCCGTCGGAGCTGCTATTAAGCAACGATTACGTCGGCGGCCGCACAGTCGCGCGCCGTTGGAGATTTGTCACGCGTGGCCAACAATGGCGATGCGGCGCGCGAGCTTACGCGCACGCAAGACCAACCCCCGCCCTTACCCGTACACGGAAGTGGGAGCGAATGCAGGCCAGCCGGTCCAGGGGTGAACTGACACGGGCGTACTAGGAGCTGTACTGCACGCCGCTCGAAATAGCCTCATATAAAAGCCGTCGGGATATTTTGTCAAAGCTTAGATGGTGACTCAAAGTGGTTGGGGATCGACAGCTGGAGCTATACCTGTCCGTTAATTCAAGGTAGGGTAGAATGCGTATAGAACGCATGGTAGAAAGTGCGTGATATATATATATATATATATATATATATATATATATATATATATATATATATATATATATATATA
>NW_014582913.1:3398-6960 GCF_000485595.1 Priapulus caudatus
CATAGGATTTCATAAAGGTAGCCCTTGTTTTCTTTCTTCTCGCCCATGTACTTTCACGGTTATAGGTGGCGCTGCACGTTGCGTTGTTACTCTGAAGAAGTTAAGAGTTAACACCTCAAAATTATTAATTGTGCTAATAGTCGGCAATACTTTCATTAGCAATTCTAGTTAATTTGAATTAATTAAATGAATGAATGAATGAATGAATGAATGAATTGATGAATGATTGATTGAATGAATGAACAAATAAATAAATGAAAAAATGAATAAATAAATAAATAAATGAATAAAGTAAGAAATTAGGAAATAATTGATAATAAATAAATAAATAAATATACAAATAAACAAAAATTGAATGCTTGAACAAACGAACGAACGAATAAATAAATGAATAAATGAATAAATAAATAAATAAATAAATAAATAAATAAATAAATAAATAAATAAATAAATAAATAAATAAATAAATAAATAAATAAATAAATAAATAAATAAATAAATAAATAAATAAATAAATAAATAAATAAATGAATGGATGGATTGATGAATGAATGGATAGTTTGATGGAATCAAGCAGGAAACCCCTTTTCTTAAACCAGTTACAATGGCAGTATTCATTCATCGTTGTAATTCTAAGAGATTTCCAGCGCCGCAACAAATATCTTTTGGCACGTTCACGCGCGCGCGCGCACACACAATGTTGTTAAAATCTGTCTCACCGCATAAGCCGCCCTTGCGTAGCATTCTAATACAGCAATGCGGAAGAATATAAGTACAGAACTAGTCCCAGATTTCTATTCGTTTTTGCAATAGATTTGCAATTAAGCTAATGTAAGCAATGTATAGAGCTATTCAACTTTGATAGTTGTCAATATGGGCAGTATACATAATAGCCGCAATACCCAGTTTTAAAAGATTCGTAACGTCAACTGTAGCAGTGACCTTAACACGACCTTGCTTGTTTCACGTAAAGAAGCACTCTGGAAACTATTTATTAAATAGTAACTCAGCACTGTGTCTGTACCTTTCGTGTCGAAATCTTATAACGTGCGCAAATCAGTCAGTCAATACTTCCTGATTAAATTAATTGATTCAGGTTCGACCCAACGCGAAATTTCGCTTCCCTGCAGAATTCTATTATACTACCGATTACGACAGCTTGCGAGAGTCCCTGTAAATGAAACAGTCATTTAATTATATATTTTAGATATCTCTGTGGAGTGCGACATGGAGAGGAACAGAATGGCCGTGACCTTGACGTTCGAGCGAGACTTTGACGGCATCCTGTACACGAAGGGTTTCTTCAAGATTGACGAATGCCGCCACACGGCGCCACCGTCTCGATTCCAGAGGTTCGACATTTCGCTGGACAAGTGTGGCATGCAGCAGAAATCATCGGTAAGTGATCATCACGTGGCGTGGATATCGCAACATCTTCCCAATGACGAAGGCCGATGATAACTAATATATGATATGATATATATACTCGCAGCTTCGTGGCGACACAAATGTTTTAAACTGATTCTAGCATTAGCTCACCGCAAACCCCAGCAAATTGTTATTACTATTTACATAAAATAATGGCAATAAAATTTATGAATTTCGAAATTATTCTCTGAAATTTTTCTAGCGAATATATATAGAGATTTTAAGAGATTTTTTTTTATAGATTTTTATAGAGATAATAGTTTATAGTTTCATAGAATAACTTTTGTCACCAGCGTGTCGGCTGGTAACTTTTGTCATGAGCGTGTAGGCTGGTAACTTTTGTCATGAGCGTGTAGGCTGGTAACTTTTGTCACCAGCGGGTAGGCTGGTAACTTTTGTCATGAGCGTGTAGGCTGGTAACTTTTGTCATGAGCGTGTAGGCTGGTAACTTTTGTCACCAGCGTGTAGGCCGGTAACTTTTGTCATGAGCGTGTAGGCTGGTAACTTTTGTCGGTTACTTGCAGACGGACAACTTTGGCGGCACGTCTTCCTTTGCCAACACCGTTGTCGTCATGAATGAGCTGGAGTGGGGAGTCCTGGAAATGTGGGACAAGGCATACCGAGTCACGTGCGACTTCGGCGGGGACAGAGCTAACACCGTGGACTACGGCCTCCAAGTTCCGTGAGTGTGCTGCTAAGTAGGAGCAAACTCAAGAGTCGGGCAAGAGTTAAACAAAAAAGTTAATCAAACACAGTTAGAGTACGCTCTCCCCCCCCCCAAGTTCCGTGAGTGTCCTGCTAAGTAGAAGCAAACTCAAGAGTCGGGCAAAAGTTAAACAATACAATCTTTCACATTTATACTACGACTGATTGACGATTACGTTGATTTTACGCTTGAAATAAGCGGATTTGATAATAACCTGCATGATTTTGATGAAATCACGCCGGAAAGGCTACCAAGCCACGCCGAGTCAATACTCTGGACTCTTGATTGTAAAGGTGATTTCACTTGCAGCAATCTGGATACGGAGAATGTCGCTGGACTGATGGCGATGCCATCTTGCCGCATGAAGGTTGTCAGTGGAGACAACCCAATGCTGCCAGGCACTAACGATCTCTTCTTGGGCGACATTGCAACACTAGTAATCTACATCCAGGAAAGCAGTAAGTATATAGCATGCAGTTAAGCGCGACACACATACGCACGCACACATGCACGCACGGGCACGCACAAAATCAATCACTATTTATCGATAAGTCGAGTTAGGAGCCGGGTAAGGTAATCATTACGGTACCATCTCATCCCTTCACATCAATAAACATGTTGGACTTGTTTTTACCGTCTTTAACAGTGTGACCTCTGTATTTTTCAAAGAGCTTTAATCGCGAGCAAACGCCTAACTTTAACATACAATGCAAACATGTGACTACAACATATAGATAAGTTAAAACTGCTGATTTGCAACTAATAATTAAAACTAATAATAACAACTTATCATACAAGCTAATGATAACAACTTATCATTCAAGCTAATGATAACAACTTATCATACAATCTAATGATAACAACTTATCATACAAGCTAATGATAACAACTTATCATTCAAGCTAATGATAACAACTTATCATACAAGCTAATGATAACAACTTATCATTCAATCTAATGATAACAACTTATCATACAAGCTAATGATAACAACTTATCATTCAAGCTAATGATAACAACTTATCATACAAGCTAATGATAACAACTTATCATTCAATCTAATGATAACAACTTATCATACAATCTAATGATAACAACTTATCATACAAGCTAATGCTACGCCTGATTATGCCGTTGTACGTTTAGCACGGACTCGCGCCTCTTAACCAGCGGGTACGCGTTGTCTAACCTGCGAACCGCGAACCTGCGCAAACAAATACACCACCAAATCACCGGTGATCCCCGAACGCACGCTACCGCTTCAAACCTCTTACCCATAATTTAACCGCGGTTGAATTGTTTTTACCGCGGTTAAATTATGTGTAACAAGGCCTCTGATTGGATAAAACGGCAATAATTTAACCGTGGTCATGACAATTTATCCGCGGTTAAATTATGTATAACACGACCTCTGATTGGGTAAAAGGG
>NW_014582914.1:0-388 GCF_000485595.1 Priapulus caudatus
GTAGTAGTAGTAGTAGTAGTAGTAGTAGTAGTAGCAGTAGTAGCAGCAGCAGCATTAGCAGCAGCAGCAGCAGTAGCAGTAGTAGCAGCAGCAACAGCACACCTATCGTTCTCATATTACGCTCCAAGCGGTAAAGCAGGGCCAGGACAACACCACCGTGACGTCACCGGACAGCGTCAGCAGCCCCCTCCCCCTCCCCTCACCCTCGTCTCAGCATCCCCCCTCCCCTTCCCTCACCCTCGTCCCAGCAGCCCCCCCCTCCCCTCACCATTGTCCCAGCATCCCCCTTTCCCTCCCCCTCCCCTCACTCTCGTCCCAGCAGCCCCTCTCCCTCCCCTCATCCACGTCCCAGCAGCCCCCCCTCCCCCTCACCATCGTCCCAGCATCC
>NW_014582914.1:1750-2163 GCF_000485595.1 Priapulus caudatus
CGTGCGTGCGTGCGTGCGTGCGTGCGTGCGTGCGTGCGTGCGTGCGTGCGTGCGTGCGTGCGTGTATGTATATGTACGTGTTACACACAGCGTAACATCTATTGATCCTGGTAGGTGCTATTGATAACTAATTGCTGGGTTGTTAATTTCATTCACACGCGCGCGATCGCAGACTTGCTATGTATTTTTTCTAAATGGAGTTATGCTCTATGTCTACGATGTATTCCTCGATCAATTCACATTACATCGCTGAACGGTCACACGGTACAGGTCTGACTTGGTTTTTGCGTAACAGTTGTAGACAACGTCCACACACACACACACACACACACACGCACGCACGCACGCACGCACGCACGCACGCACGCACGCACGCACGCACGCACGCACGCACACACACACACACACACACA
>NW_014582914.1:6620-6958 GCF_000485595.1 Priapulus caudatus
TCTCCCTTTCTCTGCCGCTCCCCTACTACGTGCCGCCGCCCACTTACAGCTGACGACTTTGCGGCAAGCGGGCCGACACTCACATACAACTGTAGTTGATGTTGGCGATGTCGAACGAGCGAGCCTCGTCTCAGTATTGTTTCTGTGACACTACCAGGGTGCCGGCGCCGGCGGCGGACACAGAGCGAAGAATAAGAAGTATAAAAACTCAGGCGGCGTCTTACAGCTAAGGGTTATGAGATTTGTGCACGGTCATTATTGTACGTGCCTTTGTGTGTACGTGCGCGCGCGTTCATGCCTCTGTGCGTGCGCGCACGCGTGCGTGCGTGCGTGCGTGC
>NW_014582915.1:0-259 GCF_000485595.1 Priapulus caudatus
ATAGGTAAGGCTATATTTAACCACGTTTTTATAATGTGCGTTTGGGCTGTATTTGAGACGCAGTTGTTTGAAATATCAACATGAAGTATGACAAACACCCCAGTATTTCATGTAATAGATTGCATACATAGTAAATATATACCGCATGCGTGTGTCTGCACTTAAACCACGAAATTCATGTTTTTTTCGTTAGCTGCGTTAAATTTTCCGCAAATCAACCACGTTTGATTGTTCAACTTATAGCGCGTTCACACGTAGC